>NC_133326.1:534150416-534450416 GCF_042186555.1 Aquarana catesbeiana
TATTCCCCACTTGGGATTTATCACTAGTCCTGGAAGCATTATCACGCTCTTCTTTTTTCAACTGCAACAGTCAGCCTCAGAATGGTACTTAACACTAAAGGTGTGTTTCCTCATCGCCATAACCTCAGTAAAGCAAGTACCTTATATTCTATCCAGAGTGCTCCTAAGATTGTCAGAACGGTTTATTCCAAAGGTAGCTACCACCTTCCATTTCAATCAGATCATTCTGCCATCCTCTCTCAATGTTTAAAGAAACATTGCATCCACTAGAGGATGGATTAAACATGAAGGCATACCTGACAGTGAGCTGAACCATTCAGAAAAGTGGATAACCTTCTAATAATCCCCCACGGGGGCCAGAAGGGGGCAGGTGGAATCCTCGCGCACCATATCCTCTTGGTTGATAAAGATCATAAAGAAGACCTACTCAACCCTACAGCATCCAACTCCAGCAGGCTTGAGAGCACATTCCACAAGGGCAATGGCAACCTCCTGGGCAGAGTACTGCAGAGTCTCTCTGGAAATGATCTGTAAGGCAGAAACATGGTAGTCTAGGAATACATTAATTTTGCACTACCGCGTGGATCTGGCACAGCTTACGACAGTAGAGTTTGGCAGATCCGTTATCCAAGCGGACCAGGCTGATCCTGGTTAATAAATTTAAGTTTTCTTCTTCCACCCACCCGACTGGTGAGTTATCTCCCAGTGTATGCTGCCATGATGCGCCAGGAAAACTGAAAACTGTATACTTACCTTTCCATAATTTTCCTTTCCTGGTGCATCTTCATGGCAGCATACATTTTCCCACCCTTGAGGTGATAGTTACAGAGAATGCAGGGCTGGGTCCTAGCTGAAAACTTATACTTAACCAGTCCTATCAGGTTGTGGGGGCGGAGCCACAACCAGTGTATGCTGCCATGAAGATGCACCAGGAAAGGAAAATTACAGAAAGGTAAGTACAGTAAAACCTTGGTTTGAGAGCAACTTGGTTTGAGAGTGTTTTGCAAGACAAGCAACATTTTTAAATCAATTTTGACTTGATATACAAGCGATGTCTTGATATACAAGTAGCGTCATGTCACAACTGAGTATAAAAGAGAAGAGAGGTGCTTCTAAGTGTAGCAATATGGTTACATTTAATGAAGGTACAACATTTAGAAACATATTGCTACACTTAGAGGCGCCTCTCTTCTCTTTATACTCTGTAGCTCCTGCTGGATTTTCCTTCTAATCCCTTGTGGAGGCTTCCATTTGTGGATGGACATTTTATGGTTACACTACCTGGTCACATTGCTATAATCTTTTTATATGGACTATAAACTGTGAATTCCAAAAATGACACACTAGTTCAGGGGTCTCCAAACTTTTTAAGCGAAGGACCAGTTTACTGTCCTTCAGGCTTTAGGGGGACCAGACTATGACCAGTGGAGCAGAAAATGCCCCAACATCTGTGCTTCATCATTAGTTTTAATGGAAGCAATAGTTCCCCATTGTTGGCATCAATGGAAGAATAGTGCCACATTATGGTGTCAGTAGGGGGAAAGGTACCTCATCATTGGTGTCAGTTGGTGAAATATAGTGCCCCAAGGGCCAGATAAAGACAAGCAAAGGGCCACATCAGGCCCCGTGGCTGCAGTTTGGAGCCCACTAGTTAAGGAGCAGTTTTTTTGTTTGTTTATTTTAATTCGCTTGTGCACTGGAAAAATAAACACAGCTGGTGGGTGGTAGGTTGGCTGGAACTTTACCTCATAACTTAAGTGCTTTGGAGATATCTGAGCAGACCACCAAGCCATAGTGCTAAGTACGCTGAGACTTGCAAAATAGTGTAATATGATTAAAGAATGAACATAAATAATTACTGCTTTATAGTCACCTGAATAAAAAAAATAACACACCACAGATATGTAACTGTAAATGTTCAATACATGTAACTTTAAAGAATAGCAGACATTACTCTGCAATACTCATTCATAACTGCATTTGTTCGCGAAAGAAGGAAAAAAAATAGGAATACTAATTTCAATATGCATCAATAGATGCACACGAGGTAGAGCACGTCTCAAATAAAAATGTTTTCTTCACATACATGGATCATAGTTGCAGTGCAATGCTATATAATAACTTGGTAGCAATTGGCACTTGCAGATCCGCGGAATCGCTGATTAGCGCTGATTCCAAATTTACTAAGGCATGTTCGCCGCTAATAGCGCAATTTTTCATTCACATGTTCACTTAGTTGAACTCTTAATTGCCTGAAATGGGTGCTATTATATGTAGAGCGCCCAGTACTTCCCTGGAATCTTAGTAAATGACCCCCATAGTGTGCGCCATTGATGATACATTACACTCCCAGCCAACATTGATTGAGAGTGCTCAATGTGTAAAGATTTAACAAAAAAACAGGAAATTGCCTTGGGACTTTTAATGAGGTGAATGCGGTTAGCCAACAATTGACAGAGTAAATGCAGTCTCAAAATGTATTAAAATTGTCATGCAAACATAAACATGAATCATAGCCAAGCCACTGAAATGATACATTCAGTAAAAAATGTCATTATATGTATCATGGTATAGAATGTAAATGTGAATGTATAGAAGGTACACAGGCATGAAAAGTATCCCAACGCATTTCGCAAGACCATGCTCGCTTCATCGGGGGTAGATGCATGTGTAGTACATCTGTAGGGAGTATAATGAACCAAATAAGTACCTGCACAGACATGTTATTGTGACAATTAGTCAAGAGGGTCCAAAACGCATGGCCCTATACTCACCTAAGGCTGGATCAGACTACCAATTGCTTGATACCCAGAGGCGGCAGTAATGAGCACCTGGTTCGGGAGCTGAGGAGGCAGAGGGAAAGCCAACCCAACAGAGCACAAACGGGGGGGCAGACATGGCCGGGATGGGGGAATGTGTCACCAAAGATCTCCCAGTATTCATTAATAATTTCAACTGAAACATAAATGTGTATGTATCAATAGATGCTGTCATAAAAGCATAGAAGTAACGTAGTATATGATAGAAGTATGTATATGCATGAACCAAACTGGTTCAATAATGGTATGAGCTAAGAATCTAGGGGAAAGGTTCTTTTTTCTTCCTAGAGAAAAAAGAAAAAAAAGAAATAAAGAAATAAAATAAAGAAAATATGACAAAAACGGTGTGATAGAGTGTGTGTCCCGTATAGAATGTAATCAAGTCCATTGTATATGTCAGCTAAGATAAGAATATATGTACAGTATCTCACAAAAGTGAGTATACCCCTCACATTTTCATGTGACAACACTGAAGAAATGACACTTTACTACAATGTAAAATTGTGAGTGTACAGCTTGTATAACAGTGTAAATTTGCTGTCCACTCAAAATAACTCAACACACAGCCATTAATGTCTAACCCACTTGCAACAAATGTGAGTACACCCCTAAGTGAAAATGTCCAAATTGGGCATTTTCCCTCCCATGTGTCATGTGACTTGCTAGTGTTACAAGGTCTCAGGTGTGAATGGGGGGCAGATGTGTTATATTTGGCGTTATCACTCTCACTCTCTCATACTGGAAGTTCAACGTGGCACCTCATGGCAAAAAACTTTCTGAGGATCTGAAAAATAATAATTTTTGCTTCACATAAAGATGACCTAGTCTATAAGAAGATTGCCAAGACCATACAGCGGTTTAACAGGACAGGTTCCACTCAGAACAGGCCTCGCCATGGTTGACCAAAGAAGTTGAGTGCATGTGCTTAGCGTCATATCCAGTGGTTGTATTTGGGAAACAGACATATGAGTGCTGCCAGCATTGCTGCAGAGGTTGAAGGGGTGGGAGGTCAGCCTGTCAGTGCTCAGACCATACACCGCACACTGCATCAAATTGGTCTGCATGGCTGTCGTCCCAAGGAAGCCTCTTCTAAAGATAATGCACAAGAAAGCCCGCAAACAGTTTGCTGAAGACAAACAGACTAAGGGCATAGATTACTGGAACCATGTCCTGTGGTCTGATGAGACCGAGATAAAGTTATTTGGTTCAGATGGTATCAAGCGTGTGTGGCGGCAACCAGTTAAGGAGTAAAAAGACAAGTGTGTCTTGCCTACAGTCAAGCATGGTGGTGGAAGTGTCATTGTCTGGGGCTGCATGAGTGCTGCCGGCACTGGGGAGATACAGTTAATTGAGGGAACCATGAATGCCAACATGTACTGTGACATATCGAAGCAGAGCATGATCCCCTCCCTTTAGAGACTGGGCTGCATGGCAGTATTCAAACATGATAACGACCCCAAACACACTTCCAAGACAACCACTGCCTTGTTAAAGAAGCTGAGGGTAAAGGTGATAGACTGGCCAAGCATGTCTCCAGACCTAAACCCTATTGAGCATCTGTAGGGCATCCTCAAATGGAAGGTGGAGGAGCGCAAGGTCTCTAACATCCACCAGCTCTGTGATTTCGTCATGGAGGAATAAAAGAGGACTCAAGTGGCAAGCTGTGAAGCTCTGGTGAACTCCATGCCCAAGAGGGTTAAGGCAGTGCTGGAAAATAATGGTGGCCACACAAAATATTGACACTTTGGGGCCAATTTGAACATTTTCACTTAGGGGTGTACTCACTTTTGTTGCCAGCGGTTTAGACATTAATGGCTGTGTGTTGAGTTATTTTGAGGGGACAGCAAATTTACACTGTTATACAAGCTGTACACTCACTACTTTACATTGGAGCAAAGTGTCATTTCTTCAGTGTTGTCAAATGAAAAGATATAATAAAATATTTCCAAAAATGTGTGGGGTGTACTCACTTTTGTGAGATACTGTATGTCAGTTGGTACTATACCAACAGAGTAACTATCAAGTATACAATGTAATGAAAAAATATATATACACATATGAACCAATGTTGTTCAAAGCTAGATGGACTTGGAAACTCGGAGACAGTGAACTAAATGAGATGAATGTGTAATGGTGTGTGCATGAATGAACCATGAGAGTGAACATAATAATGTGTGAGACAATATATATGGCAGACTATGCTAAAGTTAAGTGCTCAAATGTGAAGGGAGTGAATGGATGATTAGCATCTATCAAGGAGTGTGGACTCACCTTGAATGAAGTGAAACTGCTGCATGTGAGTGAAACAGGAAACAGAAAGTGACAAACAGATCCCAGCCATGACTAGCCCTCAATTTAGATCCCCAGAGGGCCCAGTGAGCTCTGTCTCCAACGCCATGTGTGCGTGACAAGGCACGCAAATGTGAATAATGTTCGCCACCAAATGGGGGCACGCCTGCGCAGATGCCCCCAAGTCACACATGCTGACATTCAACGCAATAGTGAGTTGATGCTGCTACCGCGGATGTCGCACGGTAGGCGTGGTCGCATGGCGCCGATATGTAGGTGGCCCCTGCCCGTCCAGACAGGACAGGGGGGACAGCAGGAGGTATGAAAACCCTTGTACACATTGCAGCTCCCGAGCTGGACAATAACCAATGCCACCAGCAGGGAACAGCACCAAGAACCTAGATCAGCCCATGGGAGATGTGGTACCTGAGTGTTGCAATTTACATTCTATACCATGATACGTGTAATGACATTTTTTTACTGTATATATCATTTCAGTGGCTTGGCTATGATTCATGTTTATGTTTGCATGACAATTTTAATAAATTTTGAGACTGCATTTACTCTGTCAATTGTTGGCTAACCACATTCACCTCATTTAAAGTCCCAGGGCGATTTCCTGTTTTTTGTTGCATATATTGGGATAGATGTGGTTTGCGAGTGACACCAGACCTTTTCCTTTTTGTCCATTTTATAAAGATTTGGTAGCGAATTACAGCTCTACCCAGCATTATAGTGTTACTAAACCCAGAACCCTGCATTCACTATATCTGGTCACCCACAGTACACAGAACATGAAAATGCATTAGTTTTAGTAAATACAAATTGATGAATACCTTTTCTCATCAGCAGTTAGAGCAGTCTTGTGACTTGTATCACTGTCTTCTTAAAGCTTGTAGGAGGAGTTTTCATTTTCCCCTGATCCTCGGTCTAGACAGCGTTGATTCTCCCTCTGCTGATCACATGCACTCTCCCAAGAAAAAAAAAACCTCTCTAGCAATACACACCAAACTGAGCATGTGCAGCCTGTCCCCTAATGCTCTATTTTATCAGGAAATGGTCTGGAGTCAGTGGAAGAAGAAGAGGATCAGAGAGACAGGATCACGCAACCTTTTTACACATTGCAGAGGATTAACCCCTTAGGTTCCACAGTGAGTATAACAAGCATGCTTTACTGCATTTACAGACTGATTTTACTGTTGTGGGTTTAGAAACACTTTAAGGCTGAGTAATCTGTCCATGGTCAGGTCCAGTGGGGCAAGCTCGGGGACATCTAAGCAGGGATCCCATAGTTTTTCATATTTGGGTGGACAGCCTCTGTGTTGATATATACATTTTTCCAACCGCAGTTCATTACCCACATTATTAATCCATTCTAGACATGTGCGGTTTGTTTCGTTCCAAATTAATATCCTGAACATTTTTCATTATTCGGATATATCCGAATACTCAAATTACAATTTAAATGAATTTTACTGAATGCTCCGAATAACAAAACTAAATAAGTCCGAATTTCTGAAATTCGGACTGAAATTCAAATTGAATACCATTTTGAAATAATGCTGTTTTAGTTAAGCCAATGGTGATTTAAAGAGTCATTGCAATCATCTGATTTTTTGCTTGTTCACTTTGCCACATTCGAATTAAAAAAAAAAATCTAAACTTTTCGATTCAGCCGATTAAAAATGTATAGAAATGTTTCAAATCTGAAAAAAAAAAATCGGTGAATTTGAAAAATTCAGAATACGAATTCCAAACACGAATTCCGAATATGAATCCTGAATACGAATTGAATGAATCAACTGAATGTAACGAATCTAAATAACTAGATTAACTAATCGAAACGAAATGGAACTAATTTTATTGTCATGCACATGTCTAATCCATTTCCCAACTGTAGGAGGATCCTCAGACTTCCAATGCAGCATTAATAATTTACGAGTCTGATAGAGGGCTCTTCCCATGGCTTCTTGTGTTGCGTTTGTTAAAATATGATTTTTTAACTTAATCAGACATAACATTACATGGGACTATAGTGGTTGCTCATAGATTTTTTGTCAGGTTTTGGCTTGAGTAGATTTCTCAAACGCTGCTGCATACAATGGGTATATAGATACCATTGTTGTATTCAATTGACAGTTTCAACAGTCCAGTGTTTACACAGCTACAGTAAACAGGTATGTTTTCTGTTGTTTGGTAACTATGGTAAACAGCCTGACACATAAAAAATGGGGATTCAGGCATAAGCCACACACACACATCATCATGTTTTAAGATCAAAAGCCACTCATGAGGTCTCAAGGAGAATCGTTGCCAACAGAGATCACGAACATACAGTAACCAAAAGTTAAGTAACCTTTAAGTGTATTTGTACTGTTATAGACCATAGGCTGTTCATTTGCTAGGCATTTTGCTTGTTATAGATATCTGTCTGTCTTGTATTGTATTCCTTAGATTGTAATAGTTTTTCATGTACAGCATCTTTTGTATAGTAAAAGCACATTTACACACTGCAGAAGTCTCAGCTTCCTTGCTTTTACCACAAAGTAACATTGCTAGATAGACGCAAGCAAAACATTTGGGGGCTCATGCCGCGATCTGTGCTATAATTCAATTGAAGCAGACCTATTTTTCTGTAGTGTGTTGTGTAGCTTGTGCTAGGTACAATGCTGTGTAAGCTGTTTAGGAAAAGCAAGGCTGCAGAGGGTTCTGGTGGCCAGAAGGAGGTGTGCAGCTTACCTATCTGGGCCAGAGACAATGAATGGGAGCCTCTTGCTAAAGAATTTGTGAAGTATGCTTCCCCCTTTGAAGATGACTTGGGGTGATAAAGTCTCAGATCATTTTGTAGATTTTAGCCTTAAGGGGTTGGATTTAAATAAAAAAAGAGAAGAGGACAGTGTCCACAGTGAGCTGGTATTTTCTTCATGCTATTTATACCGAATCACATAGAAGGGAGAAGGCAGAGGCAGAAGTTAAGGCATTAAAAGACCAGCTAGCAGTTGCTTCAGAATGTGTACATTCAACCGCTAGTCGGGCTGATGATTTGCAAGAGCGGTGTGCAGCCCTCATGACCAAATCAGTTAATGCCTTAAGGAAAAGGAAGGGCCGTAAACCTGTTAGTAAAGCCAGGGTACGTGCCGTTATCACTTCCCAAAATTGGGATTGTGAGGATGTGCTCTCCTCAAATGATAGTGAGGATGAGGATATAGAGTTTGAGATTTCGCATGATGATCTGCTAGTGGGAAAGAAAAAGAATGCCAGACCTCTCATTACTTAGCATAGGAAATGGCAACATGATAGAGAGGATATGGCAGATGGGGAGGTCCATTATCGCAACCCCAGAGATGTTGAATTTGAAGAAGTACGGGAGTTTACACAAACTGAACTCCATGAGCTGGCAAAACAATACAAACAAAGGTCTGGGGAGCCCTATTGAGTTGGCTCCTATGCTTATGGGATGAAGGGGCGGACAGTGTTGTTTTGTCAGGTAAGGAAGCAGTGATTATGGGAGTGCTAACCCATGATCCACAATTGGATCAGTCAGGCAATGCGAAAAGCCCGAGAGTTTAGTGTGAATTTTTCACTGTTAGACCTTGTGAGAGATGGATTAGTCAGAGTATTCGCTTGTCCTACTGACCTGGAAAATACCTACTCCTGGAGATCAATAGGAGAGGTTATTTCCAGGTTATGTGAGATGGGTTGTATAACCGGATTAAATACGTTTCTAGAATGGATGGGACCAGATATGGAACCCTTTACGTCTGCTCTGCGCTCTAAGCTGATGAAGTCTGCGCCATCTAATCTCAGGGCTCCATTATTGTCCTTGTTGGGAGGCCTGGGATTAAACAGCAAGATTCATGAAGCCACAACCCTTTTAAGTCAGTTGGGGGAGCTAGAGGAGGCTAAAACAAAACCTGTCAGGGCAGTAGATAAGGTCAAGGCCAGACAGGAAGAATACAAGCAGAAAAGAACAGAGAAGAAAGGGAATGGGGTAGAGAAGATAGGAGGTGAAAAGAAAAACCAGGCTAGTTATTTCTAGGAAAGAAATGTGGGTAGACCTATTAAAGGCAGGAGTACCTAAAGATGAGATAGATGGCATTTCTACTGCAGAAATGCTGAAGAGGTGGAAACATTTAGTAGGGAAAACTGTCAGGGTTAGAAACACTACTCCTAGTGAAGATAACATCAGCCTAGACTTACAGAAAACAGAACAGACCCCTCCTGTTAGCCCCAAACCAATTCCCAAAACTGAACATGAACTCAAACCCAAATCCCTTTATCCCGGGGAGGAGTTAGAGAGAATCAGAAAAGGGGATTGGGAGGTTCCTTATCCTTTATGAAGGGAAGGTGAGTCTCCTGTAATAGCAGTGACAGCAGGAGACCGACGCCCATATGCACCTGTCACTGTATGGTGGGGGAAGTCATCTTCTCCTACACATGTAATGGCTTTAGTTTATAGCGGAGCTGAAGTTACACTTTTGCAAGGAAATACTTCCCATCACAAAGGAGATTAATTGATTTATGTCGAAGGTTTGGGAGAGCAAACTACACCAGCAGTTAGGATACGGATGAAATTGGCTATTGGCAAGGGATCAGGATTTATGACAAATGTTTTGGTATCAGAGTTACCCAAAAATATTCTTGGGATGGATGTACTTCAAGGTCAGTCAATTCAGACTGAAAGAGGTACATTCACATTTGGGTATCCTGATAAAGCGTATCTGGTAAGGGCAGTGAAGGCTGTGGTCCCCTGTCTACATTCCTCCACCAGAGAAGCCAGTCTGTCTCAAGCAATACAGACTTCCTGGAGGCCACAAAGAAATTGGGGAGACTATTTAAGAACTGTTGAGAGTAAGGATCCTTAGACCTGCTGTAAGTCCTTTCTCGTCTCCGGTGTTCCTAGTAAAGAAACCTCATGGGACATATAGAATGACTGTGGATTACAGAGGTCTAAACAAAGTGGCACCTCCATTGAAGTCAGCTGTACCAGATATGATCTCAATTGTTGAGAAAATTGCTAAAGATGCAGGAGAATATCATGCTGTGATAGACCTGGCTAATGCTTTCTTTTTGATTTTGATAGACCCAGAGTGTCAAGACCAGTTTGCTATGGTGTGGGACAGCCGCCAGCACACTTTCACCATGCTTATTGAAGACTATGTTCATTCTCCAATGATTTGTCATGGACTGATTGCCCAAGATTTAAGTACCCTGAGTTTGAAAGTCGCTGTGTTTCACTACATTGATGACATCATGATCTCTGGAACAAAAGAAGATGTAAATAAAGCACTGCACCTGCTCATACATCACACGAAGAACAGAGGGTGGGCTATCGACAAAAACATAGTCCAAGGACCTGTCACAGAAGTGAAATTCCTGGGAATGATGTGGACTGGGCCGCAGAGGAAAATTCCAGAGACAGTTGTGCAAACTATCCAGGCTCTGTCGCCCCCTACTACCAAAGAGGAGGCACAGAAGTTCATTGGAGTTGCAGGGTTCTGGAGATCGTTCATCCCACATCTTGGACTGATTCTGAGGCCTATATATAATGTCACCAGAAAAAAAGACTGAGTTCTCATGGGGTTCAGAGCAGTGGACTGCATTCCTGGCTGATAAAGAATCTATTTTGCAGCATCAGGGATTAGGACCCGTGAGACAAGGAGTACAATTTCAGCTGGATGTAGTGGAGTCTGTGGCAGCCAAATGAAAAGAAAGGACTGAGAGCAATACCCATTGGATTTTGGTCCAAACAACTGACAGGGGCGCAGAAGAGATACACGCCCCTAGAGAAGTACCTGTTTAGGGCCTATACAGCACTTCAACATGTAGAGACCATTACAGGAAAGGACACAGTCACCATCCATACTGCATTGCCAATAGCAAGATGGGTGAGAGATTATGGACTGACCACTAGGGCAGCTGTAGCCCAGAACCAGACACTGATGAAATGGAAGTGGTACCTTCAAGAAAGAGGGGTTATTTCAACTGGGAATGTTAGAGACATTTCAAAACTGTTGTCAGGGCTTGTTACTTTTACCAGCACCTGGCCAGAAGAAAATCCTGTGCTGCAGTCATCCCCCATTCAAGAGGCTCCACCCATTGAGTCTCTGTCAAAAGACATGAAGGAGTCAGCGTGGTTCACTGATGGTTCAGCCATAGTCGCCTCATCTGGGCGTAAATGGACAGCAGCAGCCTACAACCCAAGTACCGACACAGTCCTGCAGGAGATCGGAATTGGAGGCTCCAGTCAGTATGCAGCGTTGAAAGCTGTAGTGATGACTCTTCAGGAGGATCCTTCCTCCCATGTCACTATACACTGACAGCTGGGTGGTTTTTAAAGGACTGACAACTTGGATGCCCACGTGGAAGTCCGATGAATGGATGATTCATGGAAAGGTGGTGTGGGGGGGCAAGGAAGTCTGGGACTACATCTGGAAGGAAGCTTACTCCTGCACCATAAAAGTGGGGCATGCTGATGCACATGTGCCCCTAGTTCCAGACTTTGAGAACTATAACAGAGTTGCAGATGAAATCGCCAAAGTGAAGGCAGTAGTGCCAATTGATCCTGTCTTGATGAACTTGGCCAACTGGCCCACAAGCAATCTGGACATTTGGGGCAGAAAGCAACATATGAATTGGGGAGACTATTCAAGAACTGTTGAGAGTAGGGATCCTTAGACCTGTTGTAAGCCCTTTCTCGTCTCCGGTGTTCCCAGAAAAGAAACCTGATGGGACATATAGAATGACTGTGAATTACAGAGGGGTAAACAAAGTGGCACCTCCATTGAAGTCAGCTGTACCAGATATGATCTCAATTGTTGAGAAAATTGCTAAATATGCAGGAAAATATCATGCTGTGATAGACCTGGCTAATGCTTTCTTTTCAATTTTGATAGACCCAGAGTGTCAAGACCAGTTTGCTATGGTGTGAGACGGCCGTCAGCATACTTTCACCATGCTTCCTGAAGACTATGTTCATTCTCCAACGATTTGTCATGGACTGATTGCCCAAGATTTAAGTACCCTGAGTTTGAAAGTCGCTGTGTTTCACTACATTGCAGACATCATGATCTCTGGAACATAAGAAGATGTAACTGAAGCACTGCACCTGTTGATACATCACACAGAGAACAGAGGGTGGGCTATCGACAAAGACATAGTCCAAGGACCTGCTACAGAAGTGAAATTCCTGGGAATGATGTGGACTGGGCCGCAGGGGAAAATTCCAGAGACAGTTGTGCAAACTATCCAGGCTCTGTCGCCCCCTACTACTAAAGAGGAGACACAGAAGTTAATTTGAGTTGCGGGGTTCTGGAGATCGTTCATCCCACATCTTGGACTGATTCTGAGGCCTATATATAATGTCACCAGAAAAAAGACCGAGTTCTCATGGGGTTCAGAGCAGCGGACTGCATTCCTGGCTGCTAAAAAAACTATTTTGCAGCATCAGGGATTAGGACCCATGAGACAAGGAGTACAATTTCAGCTGGATGTAGTGGAGCAGAATGGTACCATATCTTGGAGTCTGTGGCAGCCAAATGAAAAGAAAGGACTGAGAGCAATACCCATTGGATTTTGGTCAAAACAACTGACAGGGGCACAGAAGAGATACACGCCCCTAGAGAAATACCTGTTTGGTGCCTATACAGCACTTCAACATGTAAAGACCATTACAGGAAAGGACACAGTCACCATCCATACTGCACTGCCAATAGCAAGATGGGTGAGAGATAATGGACTGACCACTAGGGCAGCTGTAGCCCAGAACCAGACACTATGGAAATGGAAGTGGTACCTTCAAGAAAGAGGGGGTATTTCAACTGGGGATGTTAGAGACATTTCAAAACAGTTGGCAGGGCTTGTTACTTTTACCAGCACCTGGCCAGAAGAAAATCCTGTGCTGCAGTCGTCCCCCATTCAAGAGGCTCCACCCATTGAGTCTCTGTCAGAAGACATGAAGGAGTCAGCATGGTTCACTGATGGTTCAGCCATAGTCGCCTCGTCTGGGCGTAAATGGACAGCAGCAGCCTACAACCCAAGTACCGACACAGTCCTGCAGGAGATCGGAATTGGAGGGTCCAGTCAGTATGCAGAGTTGAAAGCTGTAGTGATGACTCTTCAGGAGGATCTTTCTTCCCATGTCACTATTTACACTGACAGCTGGGCGGTTTTTAAAGGACTGACAACTTGGAGACCCACGTGGAAGTCCAATGAATGGATGATTCATGGAAAGGTGGTGTGGGGAGGTAAGGAAGTCTGGGGCTACATCTGGAAGGAACCTCACTCCCGCACTTAAAAGTGGGGCATGCTGATGCACATGTGTCCCAGACTTTTAGAACTATAACAGAATTGCAGATGAAATCACCAAAGTGAAGGCAGTTGTGCCAATTGATCCTGTCTTGATGAACTTGGCCAACTGGGCCCACAAGCAATCTGGACATTTGGGGCAGAAAGCAACAAATGGCACAGCAGAGAGGATTGCCTATATCCATGGACATGATAAAGACTGTAAAAGGGAACTGTACAGTGTGTGGAGAAGTGTGACAATGGCCATTGCAAAAGTACTCCACCGGTTCGATTAAGAGGGGTGAGAGGCCTGCAGAGATCTAGCAGATTGACTTCATCAGTCCCCTGCCCCGGGGAAACAATGGACTGAGATATTGTTGCACTGCAGTGGACACCTATTCAGGAATTATGCTTGTTCATACTTGCAAACGTGCAGATCAAGCCGCAATGCTTCAACTGCTCCAGAAACTCGTCGTTGCTTATGGTTGTCCCAAACAAGTCCAAAGTGATAACGGCTCACACTTCACCGGATCAAAAGTACAGCAGTGGGCCAAAGATTCTAGAGAGTACTGGTTGTGCCACATCCCATACCATCCACAGGCAGCTGGTTTGATTGATAGAAGGCTATTGAAGGACCAGATACGCACACTATCACCCACACATACACTAAGGGGGTGGGATCGGGTCCTCACACAAACAGTCATGTTGATAAATTCTAGGCCAATAGCCAAAAGCACACCATGTGAGAGGATGGTAGGGGCTGGGGCACAGATTCCACAGCTGGAGTGCAGAGTTCAGTATTTATGTAAGGTTCTTGAAAGAACAGGGCTTAATAGATACCATGTTACTGCTTCCGATGACATAGAACCCAAGAGTGACGTATCTGAAGCTGAAGCCTATCTAGGAATGAGAGGGAATCTGGCAGGAACGTTTGAAGTTATATTTGCATTGGCAGATGAGCTTCAAGACAGTGGCTGGGACTCTGACTGGTTAGTGCATACTTCTCAGCAAGAGTAGAAAGTGAGGCTACATAACATCAAACCTTCCAAAATAAACAGCAGTGATCTTCTGGGAAATATCAGTATATTTCCTCTCCTCCCTATTGATGTTCTTTGGGAGGGTCAGTGCAGGGGGCAAAGTGTTAGATATCCAGGCAAGAAGCCATTTAGAGGAGAGATTTTAGCTGAAGGGCCTGGATCTACTGTTTATGTATTATTAGAAGGAACAGATAATCCGCTTTGTTTTCCACTCCACAGGCTGTCTCCGATTTGAGCCATAGAAAGACCAGAGAAAAGTGGTTACATGATGGAAAGAATGACGGAAGATCGCAAGAACTGTGGAGAGCAAGGCCTTTGATGTATTACAAGCCTGGACTTGTTTGTGAAGAACTTTAGAATGGACTTTCTAATGAACTTTTTAGTTAAAGACTGAAACACCTTCTCAATGACAGAAATATGGGAGGTGTTGCATTCAAGGAAAATTAATGTGTAGAATGAGTTTTCTTAGTAAAGAAGTGATTTTCTGTATGGAGTTTGAAAGAAAAAAAATCTAGGGCAGAATGTGTTGTGTTTGTTAAAATATGATTTTTTAACTTAATCAGACATAATATTACATGGGACAACAGTGGTTGCCCATATATTTTTTGTCAGGTTTTGGCTTGAGTAGATTTCTCAAACAAATGCTGCTGCATACAATGGGTACGTAGATACCATTGTTGTATTCAATTGACAGTTTCAACAGTCCAGTGTTTACACAGCTACAGTAAACAGGTATGTTTTCTGTTGTTTGGTAACTATGGTAAACAGCCTGACACATAAAAAATGGGGATTCAGGCATAAGCCACACACGCACATCATCATGTTTTAAGATCAGAAGCCACTCATGAGGTCTCAAGGAGAATTGTTGCCAATGGAGATCACGAACCTACAGTAACCAAAAGTTAAGTAACCTTTAAGTGTATTTGTACTGTTATAGACCATAGGCTGTTCATTTGCTAGGCATTTTGCTTGTTATAGATATCTGTCAGTCTTGTATTGTATTCCTAATATTGTAATAGTTTTGCATGTACAGCATCTTTGTATAGTAAAAGCACATTTACACACTGCAGAAGTCTCTGCTTCCTTGCTTATACCACAGAGTAACCTTGCTAGATAGACGCTAGCAAAACACTTCTTTAGTATGGTTATCCCAGTCAAATTCATCAAGTACATGAAGCAAGCAGGATTTTTGGTCAAGCAGAAAGGACACATGAAACACCTTATTAAGGGTATCCACCACCCCCCTCCAGTACGGGTGTAATTTTGGACACTGCCATAATAGATGAATCAAGTCACCATTATTACATTTACACCTGGAACAAGTAGCCATTGGTGATAGACCCATTGTATGTAACCTATGAGGAGTATAATGTACCCGCAAGTTAATGTATAATTGGTTCGACCTCTGTGTCACATTCAACGAGCAGGTCATCAATGATTGGTTTGCCCACATCCCTTTTCATTTTCTTCATCACTCGTATGGATATCATTTCAAGAAAGACTGCAAAAGTATAGCATAGCTTTGCGACATAAAACCTTTGGAGGACTCAGCATCCCTAATCTAAACAAGGGGGTCTGGGATAGAATTCACTCCGATGACTTGCTCTGAGCCGCAACAGCGCGTCTTAACTGCATATAGAAATGCATCGAGGAAGGTAGGTTACATTTCCTCTGCAGGACTTCAAACGACAATAGTACTCCATTGTTAAATATTTGACTAAGGTGTGTTACTCTGTACCCTTTCCACTTTGCACCACGTTGCAGTTTTGCATGTAAACTCACTATTGTTAATATCATATATTTAATGTTATTTAAAAAAAATATTTGATGAAAAAAACAATATCAGTATGATTTTTAAACATTTCTATCATGGTTTCAAAGTATTGTTAATATGGAAAATGTTTAGAGTACGTGTGTGGAAAACATAAAAAAAAATGTACAGGACTCCATTCAAGTCAAATGTGAAGCAAGTCATCAAGCCAGCATCCAAAGTTACTGTAGCTGACCATCATCCTCCCCTCTACCACCATGTCATCTCAGAAGAAACATTACACCCCAAGTCCCTCACAACCACAATCTGATGTGCATTATGACAACTGCCAATGTGATATTTGTCATTCACTGTGACAAGCAATGGCGGTGCAACCTCTGCCCAAAGGGAATGGTGGGAGGGAAGTGTGGGAAATACAACACATTCCCCTGTTTGAATGCAAACTGCCAATGCTTCATAGCATATCACAAGAAATAAAGTAGATCTAATACCCCCCAAAAATTTTGTGCTGTTGCACTACTTCACAGATGTTACCTCTCAACCATTTGGTAGAGGCTTTCACTGAAACAGTAGAGTTGGGACAGTTGGGCTGCATTGTTACCACCCTCCTTAAAGGATAAGTTCACCCTTGGATCATGTTACATGTTCCACCAGTTTTTAGGGTGAATCACATAACATGTTCCTGCATCTGCAGCCTTTCCTCCCCAATCCCCCCTCCTTGTCACAGCAGGGGGGGGGGGGGAGTTGGACCTATTTCCCACACCTGCTATCACATTGTGACAGCAGCACGGCCGCTCAGGGCTTCGCCCATATGGCCGTGCCATTCATTCACAGTTTCTTGTGAATTAATGCCTATGAGTACCCTCAGCCACAGCTTGGAGTTCTCAATGAAGTACAATGGTGCTGGTGAGCGCTCTCATAGTTCATTAATCTTACTGCTCTCAGGTAACTGCCTGTCCATATGAGGTATCAGCAAATAGCTATGTTGAGAGTCTGCAGGCGCCTTAGAAACATTTTTAAAAAAATGCACAGTTTTATACCTGCAAAAAAAAATGTACATTTATTTTTTTACAGGTGAACTTATCCTTTAAGCTCCAAAGGCAGCCAGAGAGGAGTGTACACATGTCATGGCGTGCGGCAGTAATGTTTTCTCCAGACAGTTCTTCTGCTAAACGCGACCTATTGAAATGAATGTGATGGTGCTGCAACTGTCCTGCAATTGCGTTCAATGCATGTGGTTGCAGCGTGGTGGTTTGGTATTTACAGGATTAAAGCAAGTGAGGCAATGAGGCAATATATGCCACTGCAACTTCCCTGCAACCACATGGAGTGTGGTAGTGTGGCATTTACAGGGTTAAAACAGGCAAAGAGGGGGTAACATATCACCTCCTCACTACCTGTTAAAACCTTCTAAAAAGGGATTCACCACAGATTTTTTTACTTTCTTAGCTTTTTTTCCTAGTGAAGATGTTAAAGGGCACTTTACACTTTCAGGTGGGGTGGTTAAGCTGCATTTTTACCACCTCCCTTAAGCTGTAAAGGCAGTCAGATGGGGTTGTACACATACTGTGGCATGCAGTAATAATGATCCCCTTGTTGCATTTGGCAGGCAGTACTGTTGCTCAACGTGACCCACTCAAGTGAATGTGGTGGTGCCACAACTGCTCTGCAACAGTGTGCATTGCACGTGGTTGGAGCATGGTTGTGTGGCATTTACAGGGTTTAAGGAGGCAGCAAGAAGGCAAAATATCACCTCCTCACTGCATGTTAAACGTCTAAAAAGCGAAAAGATCACTTTTTCAGAAGGGTTAAACACTTAAATAGTGAAAGGTTGGGGGGGGGGGGGGGGGATGAGATAAGTGTTCCTCATAATACAGTTGGGCCCAGTCATAAAAACAACTGATAGTAAATATGGAGCATTATTTGACAGTTCACTAGAGGTCACAGAGGATTTTACAGAGGAGAAAATGGGGTCAAATTTAGTGTCCAAGAACCATACCCATTAAAACTGATCAGGTTATTCCAGGAGTGCAGAGGTGGTGGACTCTGTGTCAGGAGAGTTAGGCACAATGGAGGTGGCACAGAGGACAATGAAATAGAAGCGGATACTGGTGTAGACTGTGTCATCACAGTCTGGAGACACTGAAGGTAGGGTTGCCAGTTGCCACCACCTCATCCCTTTAAATCCAAACACATATGAATTACACAGGTACTGAGGCTGATTTAATGCAGATAAGGCACTAGGTGAGCTTAATAACCACCTTAATCAGCCACAGAACCTGTGTAATTAATATGTGTTCGGGTTTAAAGGGATGAGGTAGCAACCCTAACTGAAGGTGGTGCAGAAATGAATGAGATTGAAGCAAGTTGTTAGCAGGTACTATGTCATGGAGTCCAGGGACAGTGAAGGTGGCAAGGGGGGGCACTGAAATTAAAACAGTGTGTTACTGTAGTTGAGGCTGCTCTTCATTATAAAAAGTCTTTAATAGGAACCAAGGGCAGTGCAGTTGTCTTGGCATTGTTTAATGTTAGAGAGAAGGCAATCCTGGGTGTGTGCAGTGGAAGGCATAGAATAATCTGCTGCAGGAGGGGCAGTGAGCTGGCAGAGAATGATGTCATGTGAGGAGGGATCTCTCTGGTCCTGATGAGAGGAGATGCAGATGTCTCCTCATCTCGGCTCTGTCTTCTCCTCAATGATTCCTGGCTGCACACACTAACATCAGGCCTCCATTCCACATTCCAAGCCCCGGCTATTGTCTGTGTACTGACACTTCCCATCAATGGTGACGGAGCAGAGGAGAAGATTGTACGCATCAATGATTCCCTCCATTCTGTGTATACTGGGGCTCTGGGTTCAGGTGAGAAATGGCCTCTCTCTATTACTATTTATTACTATCTGCTCACAGTGTGTCAGCATCTGGAAGAAGGAATTTAATGTATACTGTTTATATATCTGTAAATGGGGGAAATGTATCTGTGTACAGAGGACGTTACCATACAGTGCACATGTATCTATGTATAGGGGCCATAAGCGGTATAGTGTGCTTGTATCGGTGTATAGGGGACATTACCATCTAAAGTATGTATGCCTAAAGGATATTAGTAGTATAGTGTGTGTACATGTGTATGGGGTCATAACCGTTATAGTGCATGCGTGTATAGGTGACATTACCGTATAATGTATGTATATGTATCTGTGTATAGTGGACGTTTCTGTATAATGTGTGTGTCTAGGGGACATTACAGGTATAGGTGTTGATTTACTAAAGGCAAATAGACTGTGCACTTTGCAAGTGCGTTGCTCCAGAGCTTAGTAAATGAGGTAAAGCTTCACTTTGCAGAGAATACCCAATCACGTGCAAGGAAAATAAAAAACTTTGCATCTTTGCTTGCACATGATTGGATGATAGAAGTCGGCAGAGCTTCTGCTCGTTTACAAATCTCCGGAGCAACTGCTCTTCCAGATGGCAATTGCACTTTGCAAAGTGCACAGTGTATTTGTCTTTAGTATACCTCATAGTGTTTGTGTATAGGAGACATTGCATTATAGCATGTGTGTATCTACAGTGACAGTTCTAGGCCCTGCTACAGTTTAAATAGTGGTAAAGAGTGCACAGGGTTCTCACAAATGCAGAGTGAAGATCTGTTCAGAGCAGAGAAAACTGAGTTTTTTTACTCCCAGATCTGGGTCTTGAGTTCAGAGGCATCGAAGATCTTTGGGAGAGAAGAAGTCTCTAATCCTGTGTCCAGGCCTTGCTGGAGACCAAAAACAAAAATAGTGCACTGTCCCTTTAAATGTTAAATCATTCACAAAATCAGTTCATAACAGTAAAGTGCAAAAGTGCCAAAGAAATTGTGCAAATTGCAGCAGTATATGGACCTTAAATATCACACGTGTGCAACTAAAGGAGTGATAACAAACATGCATACAAATAAATATTATCACAATCAAAAAAAACAATGCTGATTAATGAAAGTCCATATATGAGTGAAGGTAATGAAAGTGCTTGATGTGCAATAATTCCACAAAAAGTGCTGAAGTGCTCAAAAGTGCTCCTTTACCCACTTCAATACCAGACACTTTCGCCCCTTCCTGCCCAGGACAATTTTCAGCTTTCAGTGCTGTCTCACTTTGAATGACAATTGCGCGGTCATGCAACACTGTACCCAAACAAAATTTTTATAATTTTCTTCCCACAGATAGAGCTTTCTTTTTGCTGGTATTTGATCACCTCTGGGGTTTTTATTTTTTGCTAAACAAACTAAAAAACACAGACATTTTGGGAAAAAAAAGTTTTTCTTAGTTTCTGAGGAGGCACTGATGGGCATTGATAGGTGGCACTGATTGGCACTGACAGATGGCACTGATGGACACTAATAGATGACACTGATGGGCAGCACTGATGATGAGGTACTGACAGGTGTTACTGCTGAGCACTGATTGGCACTGTGATGGGCACTGATTGGCATTGTGGTGGGCTCTGATTGGCACTGTGGTGGGCACTGAGAGTCTTTATTGAGGCGACACTGACTGACAGCTGTTGGGCACTGATTGGCAGTTCATGGGCACATCTGATGTTGGCTGTGCTGATAATCAATGTGCTGATTATCAGCACAGACCCCCACCCCCTCTGACAGGGTGAGCCGCCGATCAGCTCTCCCTGTCAGCGCGAACCAAGGAATGCAGTTTACCGGCACTTCCTGGTTCACGAGATGATCAGCTGTTATTGGTTATCTGATCACGTGGTAAGAGGCAGGGCGGCCCTTGGGCGCAAAAAATCACATACCTGCACGTGATTCCTCAGATCAGCTCTGGAGCGAGCGCACGTCCTGCCGGAGCCCCGCTCCCGCTGTGATTGTACACATCGGGAGCCAATTAGCGTGTCTGGTGCCCGTGATAGCCACCGGCCACCTGCGATCACAGGAGAGGCAGAACGGCGGTCTGCCTATGTAAACAAGGCAGACTCCCGTTCTGTCAGAGAGGAAGAGAGAGATCTTGTGTTCCTGCTAATCAGTCCCGCTAAAAATCGCTGATCGCTGCCATTACTAGTAAAAAAATTTAAAAAAATAAAAAGTCCATAACTCTATCCCATAGTTTGTAGATTCTATAACTTTTGTGCAAACAATTCAATATAAGCTTTTTGGGATTTTCTTTACCAAAAATATGTAGCTGAATATGCCTGGGCATAGTTGGGGCTCCATCCAGGAGACAAAAGGCCTGTGCAGAGAGAGCTTCGAGAGAGGTACAGAGTGGTACGTAAGCACAGTGGTGCTATGCAACAGTCTGTGGGACCAGACCAAAGGCCTAGGCTTGAGGTCTGAGCAGCTGTGCTGCAAGAGTAAGCCAGGAGGCCAAAGTCATTTATTTTTCTATTTTGGGGTGAGGGTGGAAACCTTTGGATGGGGTAGCCTTTTGTTCTGTAGAACTTTTTTTTTTTTCTTATAAGTAAAAGTGGGCCAACAAGCCCTAAAACAGGACTATCTGGCTGGACTAAACTCATTGATAAGCACTACACTTAAGCCAAAACCCCAAAAATGTCACAAAGGGAACAGTACTGTATAGTGTGTGCCTGTGTATAGAGGACATTATTATATAATGTATTTGTGTATCTGTGTATAGGAGACATTACTGGTATAGCATTCACGTGTGTAAGGGACATTACAGGTATAATGAGTGTGTATCTATTTGTAGGGGACATTAGTATATAAAGTATAGTGTGTGTCTGAGTATAGCGGATATTACCATATAGTGTGTGTCTATTTGTGTATAGGGAACTTTACCATATAATGTGTATGTATAGAGAATATTACCAGTATAGAGTGTGTATCTATGTATAGGGGACATTACCATATAGTGTGTAACCAGTTTGCCTACCGTGTGGGTTTTCTGCATTAACGAGCTAGTTAGCTTGCCCAGGCTGGGGAAAGGGTTAACTTCCAATACCTCAGTTCCTGGGCTTTTGGTCTTGGGCTGGCCTTCCAGCTTGTGTGATATATAAATAGGGGGAAGGTCTGGTTCAGCGCTAAGTGCGGGAGCTTGAGAATGAGGGAACACACCAAGCACATGGAGTCCGGGAGTTTGAGAGCTAACATGTAACCCCACAAGATACCGGGGTTCTGGTGGACACTACAAGTAGTTGGAGATCGCTAATCATGGACTAAAACCTGTAAAGGTATGCCTGGGCAGCTAACCTTCCTTAGTTAGTTTAGGATCTGGACTATGCTGTACCTGTTATTTGTTCTGCCATGAATAGTTAGAGTAAAGTTGTCTAAGACCCCTTTCACACTGGGGCGGTTTGCAGGCGGTATTGCGCTAAAAATACCGCCTGCAAACCGCCCCTAAACAGCCTCCGCTGTTTGTTCAGTGTGAAAGCCCGAGGGCTTTCACACTGAAGCGGTGCGCTGGCAGGACGGTGAAAAAAGTCCTGCAAACCGCTTCTTTGGAGCGGTGAAGGAGCGGTGTATTCACCGCTCCTAAACCGCTCCTGCCCATTGAAATCAGTGGGACAGCGCGGCTATACCGCGGCTATAGCCGCGCTGTACGAGGGATTTTAACCCTTTTTCGGCCGCCAGCGGGGGTTAAAACCGCACCGCTAGTGGCCGAATACAGCTGCAAGAACGACGGTACAGCAGCGCTAAAAATAGCGCTGTTGTACCGCCGACGCCCCCACCCCCCCCAGTGTGAAAGGGGCCAAACTGTTCCATGCCTGGTCGGAAGTCATTCAAAAGTGTGCATGATGGTTTCTGGAATATGAAAGAACAGAGTCAGTAAAGCACATGTGGGGTATGAAGCAAGGCCACTACAAAGAGTTACTTCGGCAAGAAAAGTTGGAGGAGGAATGCAGTTGCTATGGGTAACCAGTATCTAGTGCCAAGTACAAAGCAGCTGGTCATCAAGTGTAACACCCGGCAAAGGTGACAGGTCCTCCAGTAGCGAGGGGGTCAGTGATCTGGCTCCCTCCCTAGCGGTCGCTTCCCCAACAGCAACCGTGACTGAACGCATGGTACAGAGGCCTCATGTATCTGGCCGCATGGTACGGGAGAGAAGGATTCAAGTGAGAACATACATGAGGTCTGCCTTAGGTGCTCACGTGACTTTGAATCCAACATCCCTGTGCAACTTCATTGCAGCTTGCATACGACTTCTTTAACAGAAGTCAATGCAAGTCATGTTGAAGTCACCACAAAGTAGTGCAGGAACCTTTTTCTAAGTCGGAGAGACTTCAGTCGCACTGATTAGAACAGTTCCATTGCCGTTAATGGGGCGCAACTAGTCATACGACTTTGAACTCTCAAGTCACATGACAAGTCGTGGCAGTGTGAACTGGGGGAAACACAACCACAGGTGCTAATCTGACAGGTGTGCAGGTGCTGGTGAGTGTCCCCAAATGCACACTGTCTGTGTTCGGGGCTGCACCCACATAACGGTCAAATTAGAACCTGTGGCTGTGTTCTTACAGCTGCTGCATCCCCATAAGGTAACATATACTGCCTACACACAACTCCAGGCAGATTCAGCTACATAAATGAAATGCTGATTCACAATGTACAGGCCCTATGATTTCTAAAGGTGGGGGGGATAGGCCCTGTCAGGTAGGCTGTACGCATCCCCATGATTTCTAACAGCAGCCCTGTCGCCCACATCCCGGAGCATCAGAGAGCGGAGGAGGGTAGAGGCTGCTAGGATAGCAAGGAAAAAGGTTAGTATAACTGCTTGTTTCTCTTTTCATTTACAACATTTTTTAAATTCAATTTCAAGGTAGAAGTACAAAACAAGAGACCCCTTACAGAAACAATTAAAGCGGGATTCCGGTCGTAAAAAAAAAATTTAAAAGTCAGCAGCTACAAGCACTGTTAAATAAGTACTTACCTGTCCTGGGTACCCGCGATGTTGGTCGTCTGAGGCCGACTCGTCCCTCGGCTCTCGGGTCCCGGCACCGCCATCCTAGGTAAGGGAAACAGTCAGTAGAGCCTTGTGGCTTCACTGCCAGTTTCCTACTGCGCACGCGCGAGCGGCGTGGCGCTCTGTGAATGGCCCCGTGGTGTTCTGGGAACACACACAGTTCCCAGAAGACAACGGGGCCGCTCACCGAGGAGCAGAACACGCCGCGGAAAAGGAAGAGGCAGATTAGGAAGACTGCCTAGCAACAAGGGTTTAGGTAAGTTTAACGTTTTTTTTTTTTTCAAATGTTTTTCTTTAATTTTTTCTAGGATTTTTGGTGATTTTTTTTTTTTCAGGGTGGCCCTCCACTTTAAATGTTGCTCATGAAAAGGGTACAGTCAGTTGTTTCAGCACATGCAATGGTAGCACAATAACCAACTCATATATGCGAAAAGTGATAAGAATACATAATACATAAAATAATAAACCCTGTTATCAATGGAGATATAGAACTTAAAGTGGTTGTAAACCCTCACATATACCTAATGAAGTGACTGGCCTCAGGTGATACACAGAAATGAAACAAATCTCTCCACATAAGTTGTACCTATTTATCTACGGCCATCATTCTCTACAGCAGGGGTCAGCAACCTTTTTCCACTTAAGGGCCCTTATTCAATGTATGTGAATGCAAGGAGGGCCGCATTCACCTGCTAATAAATTAAGATAATAATAATCGTAACATAGTAATAATAACAGTACAGGTTTACCTCACTTTAAGTTGCTTCACTAATACAAAACCAGTTCACCCTGAGGAAGCATGTGGCTGTGGATTTGGATTTTACTGCCCCCTCTCCTATCCTGGCACCCAAGGGTGGCTGACACCAGCCCTTCCAGCCAGCATGGTCTGGAGATGGGGTTCCTGTCCCTAGGGGTGATGGGGTCCCTGTCCCCAGGGGTGATGGAGTCCCTGTCCCAAGGTGAGATGGTGTTCCTGTCCCCAGGGGTGATGGGGTCCCTAATAGGGCCCCCCCCCATTGCAGTGTTTTCTGTACCCCATTGCAGTGTCCTCTGTCCCCTTCACATCACTTCCATAGTGTTCTCTGCCCCCCTCCCCCCATAGCAAGTTTCCAGTGCCCCAAAGCAGTGTGCTCTGTCTCCTGCACACTCCCCCCACCATAGTGTCCTCTGTACCCCCATAGTGTCCTCTGCTCCCCTCCACCCCACACACACACACACAGTGTAGGTAGAACTCTCCTACCTTACACAGATGTACAGCAAGCAGAGCAGAGATCGATATCACAGGGCTGGATGGGGGCGGTAACTGCTGGTTAACTTTTCACATTGACAGGCTGGTGATTGGTTGCTAGGATCGGCCAGCAACCAATCACCTGCTGTGTAATGTAAAAAAGTTAACTCCAGTGGTTCCCGTCCCCATCCAGCCCTGTGATATGAAGAGGACAGCTGTGAAAATGTCAGCGGGCCTGTGAATTAATCACGGGCACTGATGGGCCGTACATCTAGCAGTGGTGGGCTGCGAGTTGCCGACCTCTGCCATACAGCCATTCAAAGTGCAGAATTTACACAGGATCCCTCAGCTTTGAAAAGCAGGGGGCAGAGAGCTGACATTGCATCAGTGAGGACAGCTCTGAGAGCTGATTGGAGAGAAGGGACACCCCACCCCTCACACAGGAACAGAGCAGAGGCTGTCAATCACAGGCTGTGCCATCTCCTGTCACCATGTGACCTACACTTATAGCAGAGGATTGAGGCAGCGGACAGAAATTACACTTAGAGCTCTAGATTGAGACAAGTACACACTATACTGTAGAGGGATATGCTTTGTTCATATTTCATATCTGAGGTTTACAACCACTTTAAAGGTCACCTGTGGTCCTCAGGGCAGTTTGAGGTTTTCCCAAGAAAGGGGAGGCCATCCCATCTAGGTATACATGGGTGTAGGCTCAGACACTCTATGGTTGACTTTTGCTGAAAGTTACATAAAATAGGGTCTGAACTAATCCAATTAAACCATCCCCATTCCAGGGATCCAGTTTCTCTTTTCCTAGACAAAAGAGTGTTTAACCCTAGCAGTGCAGGGGGTCCCACTGCAATGGTAACTTCTTCACTTAACCTGGAGCTTAGTGATTGTATAGGCTTTTTTTTATTATTTTTTATTAAAATAACAAACATGTTATATTTAACTGCTCTGTGCAATGTTTTTTTACAGAGCAGCCCCAATCCTCCTCTTCTCGGGTGCTCCTAGCTCCTCCTGCCACCGAGTGCACCAGTAGCAAGCGGCTTGCTATAGGGGCACTCATGCGAGCTAGCTCCTGAGCCGCCTCTGTGTCCATAAGGAACACATAGCGGGGCTTGGCTCTGCCCCCTTCTCACTGGCTGTGATTGAGAGCAATGGCTCCCACTGCTGTATCTGAGTCAATGAGGACAAAGAGAGCCTTGGCTCTTTTGCACATCGATGGATCGAAATTGGGCTCAGGTATGTATTTAGGGGGCGCAGTGGGGGGGGGGGGGGGGCTGCATACAGAAAGTTTCTGACTTTACTGCAGTAAGGTAAATAAAATTTTAAAAAACTACCTTTACAACCACTTTAATGAATTACTATAACTGATCTACTTATCATAGGCAGAATAGCGGTAATGGTTGTAAGAGCTGCCTAAGAGCAGCCAATTTATATACTGTATATTTCAGTACATGTCAGACATATACTCCAAACGTATCAAAAAGAAAAGAAACAAAATTACATTGTAACAAATTTAACAAAATAGAATGTGAGGTTAGTAGTGTTGCTTGATTACAAAATGTCTATATTCCCAGGAGCCCTGTTCTATGAGTTGTCTATGCCAGTGTTTCGCAACCTTTTTTCAGTCAAGGCACCCTTTTAAAATCATGGACAATCTCAAGGCATACCATTCTAAAATGTAAAAAACTAAACAAATAGTTTCACATAATGCTGCAATATCCACACACTTAGGCTACTTTCACTTTCACATTTCATTTTATTTTTTGGCGTGGGGGTTCCCCATTAAAATTCATACCAGACTGAGGGATCTTGTATGGTCTCAGGGGGGACCCCACGCAATTTTTTTTTTAGTTTTGGCGTGGGGTTTCCCCTTAAGATTTATACCAGACTCAAAGAGACTGGTATTGTCGGGATCAAAGTCGGATCCCGTTAATTGAAGTCGGATGCAAGTCGCCATGTGATTTTAACAATACAGTCAGAGAAGGGATAATCTGGGATATTAGGGACATTCTGGAAATAGAGTGTTGGAGAAAGGTAAAATGTTTAATCTGTGTATCCTCAGAGTGGGTGGGATGTTTAGATTCTGTATGTTCTCACTGAACACTCTGTACCCCTGGTGCCCAACACATGGCCCACTGACCCTATGCATGTGGCCCATGAGCTAATGAACCCAATGAAAGCCTGTGCCATGAATTATCTTCGCCCATAGTACAAGTAAAGTCCCATCTGGAGAGAAAGAGACAGGTATTTGATCAGGATGTTGGGGGTTACTATTGCATTTTCTGACACCAGTGTTGGGGGTTTTTATTGCATCCACTGACACCAATTTTGAGGATTATTATTGCGTCTACTGACACCAATGTTGGGGGTTATTATTGTGTCCACTTACACCTATGCTGTGGATTCTTATTTTGTCGACTGACACCAATGTTGGGGGTTATTATTGAGTCCACTGACACCAGTGCTGGGGGTTATTGACTCCACTAACACCAATGCTGGGGGTTATTACTGTACTCACTGACATCAATCTTGGGGTTTATTATTGTGTCCACTGAGACCAGTGCTGAGGGTTATTATTGTGTCCACTAACCCAAATGTTGGGCATTAGTATTGCATCCACTGACACCAATGCTGGGGGTTATTATTGCCCCACTGACACCAATCCTGGGAGTTATAATTGGGTCCGCTCACACTAATGCTGAGAGTTATTATTGCATCCACGGACACCAATGATGGGGGGTGTTATTGCATCCACAATCACCAATGATGGGAGGTATTATTGCACTCACTGACACCAATGTTGGGGTTTATTATTGTGACCACTGACACTAATTATAGGGAGTTATCATTGCAGACACTGACAGCAATGCTGAGGGTTATTATTGTGTGCACTAACACCAATGTTGAAGGTTATTATTGCACTCACTGACACCAATGCTGAGGGTTATTATTGAATCCACTGACACCAATGATGGGGGGATATTATTGCATCCAATAACATCAGTAATGGGGGGTTATTATTGAGCCCACTGACAACAATACTGGGAGTTTTTATAATACTCACTGACACCAATGTTGGGGGTTAATATTGCAACCACTGACGCCAATAATGGGGGGTTAATACAACATCCACTGACACCAATGCTGGGGTTTATTATAGCCCCACTGACACCAATCCTGGGGGTTATAATGGCGTTCGCTGACACTAATGCTGGGGGTTATTATTGCATCCACGGATACCAATGAAGGTGGGTGTTATTGCATCCACGTACACCAATGATGGCAGGTATTATTGCACTCACTGACACCAATGTTGAGGTTCATTATTGTGACCACTGACACCAATGATAGGGAGTTATCATTGCAGACACTGACAGCAATGCTGGGGGTTATTATTGTGTCCACTAACACCAATGTTGGAGGTTATTATTGCACTCACTGACACCTATGCTGAGCGTTATTATTGCATTCACTGACACCAATGATGGGGGGGATATTATTGCATCCAATGACATCAGTAACGGGGGGTTATTATTGAGCCCACTGACACCAATACTGGGAGTTTTTATAGTACTCAGTGACACCTATGCTGAGGGTTATTATTGCACTCACTGACACCTATGCTGAGGGTTATTATTGCATTCACTGACACCAATGATGGGGGGGATATTATTGCATCCAATGACATCAGTAACGGGGGGTTATTATTGAGGCCACTGACACCAATACTGGGAGTTTTTATAGTACTCACTGACACCAATGTTGGGGGTTAATATTGCGACCACTGACACCAATAATGAAGGGTTAATACAGCATCCACTGACACCAATGCTTGGAGTTATTATTGTGACCACTGATACCAATAACGGGGAGTTATTATTGTGTCCATTGACCCCAATGATAGGGAGTTATCATTGCAGGTGCTGACACTAATAATAGGGAGTTATTATTGTGTCCACTGACCCTAATGCTAGGGTTATTATTTGAGTGTTATTATTGTACTCACTGACACCAGTGCTGGGGGTTATTATTTGTCCGGTGGCACCAGTGCTGGCGGTTATTATTACTGCCACTGACACCAATGCTGAGGGTTATTTTACTCCAATTTATTCGATGTGCATTGTAATATAATGCCAAAAAATACAGCAGGAGTTTCAGGGCATTGAGATGCGTTATAGCCCCTTCATTTTTAATGGGCTTCCTAACTTGATGCAAAAAAATGCATTGCTATTTGCAAGTTGACCATCACTGCTCCAGACTATGCAGCCCTGTCCAATTAATTATTTTCCGTCGAGCTGACGCATATATGTGGCTTCTCGTGGGTGGGCTTTAACGTCCTTTAAGGACCTCAACAAATGAGATAGACCATCGGTATAATAGGATTAATCAATTTTCATACATACAGTATATGCCATAGTTTGTAGATGCTGTAACTTTTACACAAAAGAAGAAATTTGATTTTATTAGATATGTTTTATAACAGAAAGTAGAAAATAATGTTTTGGTGTTTTCTTTCAACATTTTTGGTCTTTTTTCATTTATATAACAAAAAATAAAAAACCCAGTAGTGATCAAATACCACCAAAAGAAAACGGAAAATTGAATATCAATTCAATTCATATCATCAATATCAATACCAGTTTATCTACGGCCATCATTCTCTACAGCAGGGGTCAGCAACCTTTTTCCACTTAAGGGCCGGACTCAATGTATGTGAATGCATGGAGGGCCGCATTCACCTGCTAATAAATGAAGATAATAATAATCATAACATAGTAATAATAACAGTACAGGTTTACCTCACTTTAAGGTGCTTCACTAATACAAAACCAGTTCATCCTGAGGGAGCATGTGGCTGTGGATTTGGATTTTACTGCCCCCTCTCCTATCCTGGCACCTAAGGGTGGTTGACGCCAGCCCTGCCAGCCAGCATGGTCTGGAGATGGGGTTCCTACACCGTTCACCTGATATGGATGTAAATACCCTCAAATTAAAGCTGAAAGTCTGCAGTTAAAGCACATCTTGTTAGTTTCATTTAAAATCCATTGTGGTGGTGTATAGAGCCAAAAAGATTAGAATTGTGTCAGTGTCCCAATATTTATGGACCTGACTATATATATATGTCTTCAGTGTCTCCCCAACATCCAAAGGACTAACTTTTTGTCCCTCTTCCAGATGAAAAATAGGCAACACGATTTCTTGACCTGAATGGAATCTTGAGGCCACTTTTGGAATTAAATCCAGCATCGGGAGCAGAACTCTGTCCACCAGGAAGGACTTATAGGGTTATTTATACCCTAGAGCTGCCAACTCAGAAACCCTCCAAGTTGAAGCTAGTGTCACCAGGAAAGCTAGTAATTCCCATAGCGACAACTCTATCATGGATTTTTGGAGCAGACAGGTAGTTGATTACTATTGTGAGGTCCCATGTAGAAATGTGAGGGCTCTGGGAGGCCTTAGCTTTACTACGGCCTTAAGAATTGAAGAATCAGAGGTCCACTGAGTCCTGCTTAGGGGCGACGTGGAAGAGATGTGTCCTTTGAGTGTGCTTGCGCTCAGGTCCGTGTCGCAACCTCTTTGAAGAAAACCGAGGACATGACAAACTCATGATTCCCTGGAGAAAACTTCTGACGTAGCATATTCTTGGAATTTTGCCAGACTTTGTTGTAGACTTTGTTCATGCTGCTCTTCTGTACTTTTATGAGGGCAACTACCATTCTTGAAGAGCAACCTAAATCCGCAAACCTTCGCCTCTCAAAATCCAGGCCGCTAACTTGAGCTGCTCCAGAGCTGGATGGAGAACTTCACCTTGTGCCACTGTCTGGCAACTGAGAAGATTTGTACTAGGTGTCTGTGAGATATACATAGTTTGGTGTAAATCCACTGTTGAAAAGAAATCCCTGGAAAGGGTATCTACTCCACTGAGCCACTTCTTCTTTTGGCATAAGCCGTATTTCAGTCCCCATACGGAAATTGCAAAGTGGTCTTTGGAGGCAGTTGAAATACTTCCTCTGCTTTCCTTCTATCTTAAGGCATCTTACCAGCCTTACAAAAGAGGGCTTAAACTGGATAAAGGTCATCCTGATCTGCATCTTTTTCTTTGGAAGAGTCTGAAGAAGGTTTGTTGGCTTGAGAAAGCTCTTGAGACCAGTTGCTGGTTTTGGAAAGAAAACTGCCAGAATAGAGGACTCTTGCACAAGGGGAGTTCAAACAACTCATTTAGAGTTTTTTGACCACATGCTTAATGAATTGTGACAACCTTTTGGTCCTCGTCATCTTCATCACTGACCGCTCGAACAAAGAACAAAGAAAGATTCATTTAGTCATGTTCATCCGCATCTCCCTCTTTGGAAGAGTTCGAAGAGGGCGGTTTGCCTAGAAAGCAGATGGGCACTGTCCCCTACCTTCTTTGGTAGCGCTGGTCTTTATTTGGGGTTGGCAATTGTTTTTCAGCAGAAGTCAGGCAAGAAACAGTGTTTTGTTTTTTTTTAAGCACCTGATTAGAGCCAGAGGCCCTAATAGGCTTCAAAAAAGGGTGGGCTTGAGGCGCAGAGAATGTGCCCTGATCACACCCTGTTGTGTGACCATAGCGACTTAATTTTCACTATTTTCACAGCACAGTGCCTCCTATCGGGTGCCCAGCGCTTTGGCGGATGAGGAGACAAACAGGGGAGGAAGCTGGAGGATCAGACTCTTCTGCCACCGCTGCTTCCCGCACTAAGACACAGGGGGAGAGGACCCAACAGCCCAGTAAGTGCCGGACCACCCGCGGGGGGGGGGGCGTGTGGGGGGCATTGCTCTCACTGCCGCAAGACCCGTGGGGGGTGCTGTCAGTGTTGTGAGCCCCGTGCCACGGGGGGTTATGGGGTTGGGGTACTGTCAGTGTGCCAGTGAGACCTGGGGGGTGGTATGGGCAGTGCTGTCAGTCCTATCTATGATGATGATCTATATACCCTGATCTGTGGTGATGATCTATATACCCTGATCTGTGGTGATGATCTGTATACCCTGATCTGTGGTGATGATCTGTATACCCTGATCTGTGATGCTGCTTTATATACCCTGATCTGTGATGCCGAACTATATACCCTGATCTGTGATGATGATCTATTTAAACTGATTTGTGATGCTGATCTATATACCCTGATCTGTGATGCTGATCTATACACCCTGATCTGTGATGATGATCTATATACACTGATCTGCGATGCTGATCTATATACCCTGATCTGTGATGCTGATCTACATACCGTATCTGTAATGCTGATCTATATATCATATCTGTAATGCTGATCTATATACCCTCTCTGTGATGCTTATCTATATACCGTATCTGTAATGCTGATCTATATACCATATTTGAAATGCTAATCTATATACCGTATCTGTAAAGCTGATCTATATACCCTATCTGTGCTGCTGATCTATATACCGTATCTGTAATGCTGACCTATATACCCTATCTGTAATGCTGAGCTCTATACCCTGATCTGTGAGGCTGAGCTATATACTCTGTCCTGTGATGCTGCGCTATATACTCTGTCCTGTGATGCATACTCTGTCCTGTGATGCTGAGATGTATACTTTGTCCTGCGATGCTGAGCTGTATACTTTGTTCTGCGATGCTGAGCTGTATACTTTGTCCTGTGATGCTGAGCTGTATGCTCTGTCCTGTGATGCTGAGCTGTATACTCCAGACACTATGCGTGGAAGCAAGTGGGATACAGAGGACGGAGTGGTGGATTCTATAAGGGGTGGGGCTTATGAGAAGTGGGAGGGGTCAAAAAGGAAGGGTGGGGTCTGCCCCCCATCCTAAAACTTCACCAGCCGCCACTGTTAATTACCATAAGTAATATATTGTACAAATTATTATATTTTGTTTTTAAGGTAATCTACTATATTTTCAAAATCTGTACTCATGCAGGTGGCTTAACGCACAAATTAGTGAAGTTTGAAGTTATAACTTCAAACCAGTAACACCACAGTAAATAGATAAATAATACATTAGGTTATAACATATAGCATAATAATATATGATTTAACTTGATTAAAACAGTACTTTTTCAGCAGGCAGCAGATTCTCATTCTCTTAACTGTGTAAGAAAAACGTGGGATTATGGGTAAATCTTATACCCATAAACTCATGCTTTTTTCTTCTAGTTAAGAGGGCTGGGCTGGAAGGGAGCATTTTTCTTTTTGACACATGCCCCATTCTATGACACTGCAGTGAGTGGACAGCCTCCACTGCAGCATTTTTATTGGACAGCTTGTTCCAATGGTGCTTTCCTATCGGTCCAAGGCTCCAAGCTGTCCATTAAGCTCAGTGCCTCTGACAAGAAGTGGGAGGCACTGCGAGCTCATCCTCTCAGTCTGTTGCTAACAGAGTGTGCCAGCTTGTATTTAAACTGGCCGCTCTGTATGCAGCGTCTGACAGGCTGCACAAGAAGCCCATTTTTTTTGGAACTATAGGTGGCAGGAGCCCCAAATTTTGACCAGTGGTGGGGTAGGACTTCAGATACCTACCCCCCAGGTCGCCGAGCTACGACCTCGAAGTTTGAACATATATATATATTTTTTTTTATGTTCATGGCTCTGCCTCACCTGCCTCCCCTGACTGCATGTCCCTGCAAGTAACAGTTTTTGACAAGTCCTTTATTAAAATAAAGTGTCTCTTGATGTATCCATCGTCAATCATGATGCCTGCTGACCTGAAAAATTGCAAAAATCACTTTGCCTCCTAGAAGGCTACCAGCCGTCTGCCCTCTCTTCGTTTTGACAGTTCTTATATAGGCAAGGGCAGGGCCACCAGAGTACGTCACTCGGTGGCACCGCCCTTTTCTGATGTCACACGACATCAGAAAGGGTGGTACCACCGGGTGACGTAGCCGGGTGGCCCCGCCCCTTGCCTATATAAGAACTGTCAAAGTGAAGAGAGGGGAGACGGCGGGTAGCCTCCTAGGAGGCAAAGCGATTTTTGCTATTTTTCTGGTCGGCGGGCGTCGTGATTGATGATGGATACATAGAGGGACACATTTTTTTTTTAATAAAGGAATTGTCAAAAACTGTGTTCTTTTCTTTTTGACACTTTTTTGGTGACTGGGTAGGGGTACTATGTACCCAATACCCATTCACATAGAGTGGGGGCCTCCTTGTTAAAGGGGGCTTCCAGATTCCGATAACCCCCACCTACAGACCCTGACAACTGCTGCTCAGTGTTGTTGGAAAGAGGCTCTTGTCCCCATCAACATGGGAACAAGTTTTTTTTTGGGGTGGGGGGGCACAGAGCCCCTCTGCCCCAAAGCACCCACCCCCCCATGTTGAGGGCATGTAGCCTGGTGGTTCAGGGGAGACACTGAAGCCTCGCTCACCCCCCCTCCTGACCTGCCGGGCTGCATGCTTGGATAAGGGTCTGCTATGGATTTTGGGGGGACCCCATGCCATTTTTATTATTTTGGTGCCCGAAGGGCCTAGTATGGATGGGGGGACCTCCATGCTGTGTTTTTTAACATTTTTCTATTGCCGGCATTCTTTATCTTTACAATCATTGGTCAGTGGGGATGCACACTAACAGATGATGCCTCACGGCTGTTAAGGACAAAGAAAGCACTACTACCAGGTGAGTGAGACAGACCATAATCTTTAGGGGTGCACGCCCTGCTACTGCCAGCAGAAACTGAATGAACCAAAAAAGACGAATGGCTGCACTCCCACACGATGCAAAAATGGGCTTTATTGTTAAAACTTGATAAAACAACAAAACATAGGCAGGGGACAAAAAAAGGTTGACGCGTTTCACACGGGATTCATGCTTTATCAAAACCACCTCATGGCTGTTAAGGATGCGGCCGGCTGGCTGGGTTCCCAGCCTGCTGCTTAACAACCAGCTATTTCTTTACACAGAATTAGAATCGGTCGATCGTTTTTCGACCGATCTGAATTCTAATCGTTCTGAAAAGTTGAAATTTGTTAGAAAACAAATAAACAAAACAAATTTTAACATATTTCAATGAAATTCGTTACTATTTCATTCGGAGATTCAGATACATCAGAATCTCAGAATAATCAAAAATGTGTTCGAATTTATAATCGGATCATAATGAAGTGCACACATCTAGCAAAAAATGGCCTGGTCATGAAGGGGGTAAAACTTCTGGAGGTCAAGGCGTTAAACAGCTGTAGAGGTGGCTGCTGATAAACAGGTACAAGTTATGTAGAAGGAATTGTTTGTTGTGTGTATCACCTGAGGCCAGTCATCTCACTAGGTATATGTAAGACCCCTTTCACACTGGAGGCGTTTTTCAGGCGCTAAAGGGCTAAAAATAGTGCCTGTAAAGCGCCTGGAAAATGCCTGTCCTGCAGCCCCAGTGTGAAAGCTTGAGTGATTTCTCACTGGAGTGGTGCGCTTGCAGGATGTTAGAAAAAGTCCTGCAAGCAGTATCTTTGGAAAGGTGTAGGAGCGGTGTATACACTACTCCTCCACCGCCCCTGCACATTGAAATTAATGGGCACCGCTGCTGAAGCGCCTTTCTTCGGACGCTAGCGGGGGTTAAAAGTGCCCTACTGGTGGCTGATAAGTGCCGCTAAAACGACGGTAAAGTGCCGCTAAAACTAGCGGTGCATTACCGCTAACGCGGAGTGGTGCCAGTGTGAAAGGGGTCTTAGAGTTTACAACCACTTTAACAGTTTTCCTGCTGTAGCACTCTGTATCTTAGGCAGGGTGCTCCTCACAAATTTACTTGCCAGGAGTAGTTATCCTGGTTGATTGATAGAGGTCTATTGATTTCTCCCTAAGTTTGGCCTTGTTGCACTTTTCTCTTCTACCACTAGGTGGCTGGGTGCTTGGTGGTACTAGATATGAGAAGGGCAATCCAAGGTCAGGTTATGGGTATATGGGGTATCTAAGCCAATGGGCAGGGGTTTTCTTGAATCCCTTCGCCTTCCGGAAGCGCCTATATATTTGGGTGGAGTCAGGTGATCTGTGTTCTGTGCCACCTGGCTGCCCGGCTGCCAGGCTGTGTGAGGGCCTATCCAGAAGTAAGAGGGCAGCGCAAGGTTGGGATTGCAGCTTGCAATCCAACCAAAAGTGCCGGCCGGGGAACCTGTCGGAGGTAGAAGGAGAGCTGTCGCCACTAAGGGACCAACCACCTTTACCAGGGACCACAGTGAGTAACTGAAGCAAGTACCAGAGCAGTATTCTCACCGAACGGGCACGGTGGAGAATTGGGAAACTTCAGGTGGTGATCATGTCAGGGACCCATATGACGCTTGCAGAGCAGCTTTGTGTGTCAAGCCAGGGACCGAGCGGGTCAGCAGGGGTGAAGCTTGAGAAGTATCTGGAGTGCCAAGCTAGGGACCCAGCAGGGAAGCGCGGGTGAGGCTTGAGAGAGATACCACCGCAAAGATTGGAGGAGCTCAAGGGATTCTGAGTCAGTGAACCAGTGGGTCTAGTTAGAGACCGGGAGCTCAGGGTTGAAGAACTACAAGGAGGAGTTATAATGAAGTTGAAAGAACTGTTACGTTTGAGTTTGGAACTGTTAAAGACTGTTGCAATAGGAGACAGCATTCCTGCATGTGCAGATGTGGCGCCATGCTGGGGCCTTTCCCTGCAAGGCTGTCCTCCTATTAAAGTCTCGGAGTCTGCCAATTGAATCTATAACTACTTAAGAGTGTCCTGGTCCTAACCCTCTTTCCCCCAAAAATACAAAAAAGGACTGTTAAAAGAAATAAAACCTCTTTTACATCCAAGAAGTGTCCGGTGCCCAATGACTTTCACCATCTTTGCACCCACTATGCTTCATAACCCACTATCAATGGAAAGATGTCAGCTATCTTTGGCCTTGGAGGTTTTCATTAGACTGGAAGAGGCTAAAGACTTTGCTAAACAGCTATATGTAACTGGCCTCACAAAAGAGGTCTATATTAGGGGTAACTGTACTGAGGGTATCTGTGCTGGGGGTTTGTGCTGAAGGGTTAGGCTGAGGGGGTTATACTTTGGGGGTTTGTACTGAGGGGATACATACCTCCCAACTTTCTGAGATGGGAATAAGGGACATCTATTAGCAAAAGTATGTATGCATAGGACACACATCCTAGCACGCCCCCCTTAAAAGAGAATTGTACTAAAAAAATGATTAGTTGAACCCACAAGTGCTTTTTTACCACTACTATTCCTTCATACTGGCTTTTGAAATTTTTAAATGCAGCAATTTAGAAATTGGATAAAAAAGGTTTAGCACTGGGAAACACCTTTTGATAGATAAGTAGTGCATTTTATATACAACTATATAGATCAGACCAAAATGAGGGGCAAATGAGGAGGAAAGAGGGACAGAGGGACTTTGTTACGAATGAGGGACAGTCCCTCGAAATCAGGGACAGTTGGGAGGTAGGGTTTAGAATGGAAGGGGTGGTCTGTACAAGGTAAGGTCTGTACTGAGGGGGTCGACTCTGTACTGGGACACGGGAGGGAGGGGTCTGTCTGAAGGGTTAGGCTGAGGGGGTGGGTCTATACTGAGGTGGCAGGCTGGGAGGGGGGATTCAGGGCAGTGGGGGAGAATCTGTACTGGGGGGAAAATGGGGTTGTTGAGATCTGTACTGTGGGGGATGTGGGGGGGTTGCCCTGGCAGGAAGGGGGTAATTTATGGTTATGTTGTGTACAGTGACTTGGTCATTACTTACTCCTTACACCCACACTCTGTGCGTTAGGCACTTCTGCGAGTGTAGATACAAAAACTGTGGCATATGTTTGCTGTGTGTACACTGTATGTTGAGCATTTCCACTGCCTGGCATTGTGTAATATTAATGAGATGGCCTCTTGGGTATTTCCATTGCTTGGCATTCTGTAATATTAGTAAGGAGAGACTGCTGGGTATATAAAATGCCTGGCATTGTGCAGTATTGGTGGGAAGAAGCTCCCCCTTGGTATATACATTGTTCAGCATGATTAAACATTGGTGAACACGGGCACCTGGATATATCCATGGCTTGGAATTGTGTAATATTGTGGGAGAGGTATATAGGGTGAATGTAGTGTCTGGCACCATACATTATTGGTAAGGAGAAGATCTTGGATACAATCAATACCCAGAAACATGAGTTGTTTTAATGATGAGGGAACCCTAGATACATTCACTGCACAGCAACATCTGTAGTTAGATAAGAGGGGCTCCATGTTATATACTCTGCCCAGCAGTATGTAATTTTTATTGAGAAAAGCCTCTTGGATATACAAACTGTTTTGCATCATTTATTGCTGGTGAAGAGGGGTTTATATTGCGTGCCCTGCATCATGGAATATTAGTATGGAGGATTGGGGGGGAGGGGAGGGGCACCATGGGATTTACACATCCTGGCATCCTTTAATACTAGTGAGAAGGCAATCCTGGGTGTGTGCAGTGGAAGGCATAGAATAATCTGCTGCAGGAGGGGCAGTGAGCTGGCAGAGAATGATGTCATGTGAGGAGGGATCTCTCTGGTCCTGATGAGAGGAGATGCAGATGTCTCCTCATCTCGGCTCTGTCTTCTCCTCAATGATTCCTGGCTGCACACACTAACATCAGGCCTCCATTCCACATTCCAAGCCCCGGCTATTGTCTGTCTACTGACACTTCCCATCAATGGTGACGGAGCAGAGGAGAAGATTGTACGCCTCAATGATTCCCTCCATTCTGTGTATACTGGGGCTCTGGGTTCAGGTGAGAAATGGCCTCTCTCTATTACTATTTATTACTATCTGCTCACAGTGTGTCAGCATCTGGAAGAAGGAATTTACTGTTACTGAATTTATACTGTTTATATATCTGTAAATGGGGGAAATGTATCTGTGTACAGAGGACGTTACCATACAGTGCACATGTATCTATGTATAGGGGTCATAAGCGGTATAGTGTGCTTGTATCGGTGTATAGGGGACATTATATAGGGGACCCTATAGTCTATATGCATAGTGTGTGTGTGTATCTGTGTAGGAGACATTATCATATAGTGTGTTGTGTGTATTTGTGTATAGAGGATGTTACCGATTTTGTGTGTATGTATCTGTGTATGGGGGATTTTACTGTTCATCTGTGTATAGAGGACATTACTGTATACTCTACGTGTATCTGCGTATAGGGGACATTACTGTATACTCTACATGTGTCTGTGTATAGAGGACATTACTGTATACTCTACGTGTATCTGTGTATAGGGGACATCACTGTATACTCTACGTGTATCTGTGTATAGAGGACATTACTGTATACTCTACGTGTATCTGTGTATAGGGGACATTACTGTATACTCTACGTGTATCTGCGTATAGGGGACATTACTGTATACTCTACATGTATCTGTGTATAGGGGACATTACTGTATACTCTACCTGTATGTGTATATAGAGGACATTACTGTATACTCTACGTGTATCTGCGTATAGGGGACATTACTGTATACTCTACGTGTATCTGTGTATAGGGGACATTACTGTATACTCTACGTGTATCTGTGTATAGGGGACATTACTTTATACTCTACTTGTATCTGTGTATAGAGGACATTACTGTATACTCTATGTGTATCTGTGTATAGGGGACATTACTGTATACTCTAAGTGTATCTGTGTATAGGGGACATTACTGTATACTCTAAGTGTATCTGTGTATAGGGGACATTACTGTCTACTCTACATGTATCTGTGTATAGGGGACATTACTGTATACTCTACGTGTATCTGTGTATAGAGGACATTACTGTATACTCTACATGTATCTGTGTATAGGGGACATTACTGTATACTCTACGTGTATCTGTGTATAGAGGACATTACTGTATACTCTATGTGTATCTGTGTATAGGGGGCATTATAGTATTGTGTGTGCGTGTGTATTTGTGTAGAGGAGACATTACCTTAGGGTATGTGTGTATCTGTGTATAGTGGGCATCACCATATTATGTGTGTATGTATCTGTGTATAAGGGAAATTTAGTATAATAAATATATGTATAATATATGGTATATATATATCTATATCTATATCTATATCTATATCTATATATATCTATATATATCTATATCTATATCATTACTGTATAGTGTGTGTGGGAGGACATTACCGTGTAATATCTGTGTATAGTGGATATTACCGTATAGTGTCTCTGTGCATCTCTGTATAATGGACATTGCTGGCATGGTGTGTGTCTTTGTATGCAGAACATTATTGCTGCCCCTGTATTGTCTGTGTGATTTCATTGGTCGGATAGTGTACTGTGCAGCTTCAATATGGTCACTTTGGGTCCATTTCCTTTGAGTAAAATTGCTTGTAGAATAGGGAATAGCTTATACCACTTTTCTAAGGGTTGGTTGTTGGTACCCTGATATGTGATTTTTCCCAATTCGTTGTATATAGAAAAAAAATAGATTTCTGTGTGTCGAGAGACAGAATAGATATTCTGAATGTGTCTAAGCACACAAACTCATATAAACAAAAGTACATTTAAATGCAGGAAAACCTGATCTGAATAAAGTTTATACTTCCCAGATCACTTATAGACTAGTGTGATTGTAGCGTAAAGCTGGCCATAGTTAGATTCATGTGTGGTTATTCCTGTTTGACAGAAGTCAATCGTTAGATCAACACTGTTAAACTGGAATGTTGGAAAGCTTTTGTCAATTGGCTGCAGCCACCGATCGGTGCATTCTGAGAGTGAAGAGTCCTGCTGTGAAACATCTTAGCGGTCGGAAGAGGTTTCCTCCATACACCTTGCTTGTGAGAATGGAGGAATCTGTTCATTTTTTAGCTCACCTGGTTGAACAGAAAAAAAACAACGCATCTATGGCCAGCTTAATGCCTGATACACACAATGAGATTATCGGATGAATCATCGTTTTTTTGCATGCCAGTCTCATATCGAAAATGAAGAGTTTACTAAAGTTATGAATAATTCTCCTATGATAGAATAAGAATTCAGAAATGATGTAATGTATCGTACTGTATTTGGATTGCATTTTCGGGCGGAAACTGTACTGATGAAACGAAAATCGTACTATCTGGTATCGTACATGAACATTTTTCATGTTTGTCCCATTGCATAATATCGGATGAACTGTCGTGATCAGCTCTCGAAAGCTGTGTACTAATGATCAGATTATCGTACGACCGCTTCAAAATCTGTATCTTTTGTACAATTTTCTGATCACGTGTATGGGCCTTTAGGCTAGGTTCATACTTGTGCGGGTGGTTCCCGCTGCAGGTTCGCATCTGTTCCTGCACCCACCTGCACAGAAAAACACTGTATATGTGTCAATCCTAATGGCACCCATGCACACTGGAAATTGCATAAGCCACTTCCCGCACTGTGTACCGCATTGCGAGTTGCAATCTAAAATATGGAACAGGGACCTTTAGCCTGTGTTTTCAAGAGGCACAGCAGTCCATTCAAATAAATGGGTTGCTGTGCCCCCGCAAAACATGGCTTGCAGAGCCGCACAAGTGTGAGCTAGGCCTTAGGCCTCTTTCACACGAGGGATCCGTATGTCCGTTTTTCATCCTTCCGTTTTCGGTTGAAAAACGGACATACATTCATCCCTATGGAGCGTCGGATGTCAGCGGTGACATGTCCGCTGACATCCGACCCGCTCTGATCCGAAAAGTGTAACGGAGGAAAACCCTACTTTTCCATCCGTTTTCAGATCGGATTGGGTGACGACGGACACTACGGTCCGTCATCACCCGATCCCCCATAGGGGAGAGCGGCGCTCTGACAGGTCCGTCGCTGCACAGTGTGCAACAATGGACCTGTCATCTTCCTGCTCAGCGGGGATCGGCGGAGCGATCCCCGCTGAGCAAGCGGGTGTTCACGGGGAGGATCATCACTGATCCGCCCCGTGTGAAAGAGCCCTAAGGCCTTGTTCACACCAGTGCGGCTTTAAAATCGACTTCAGTGCGACTTCAAAGGCCCAGATCAGTGCGATTTGCACCTCCGATTTCATTGGGGCATGCAACTTTGTTTAAGGCCTCTTTCACACAGACGATCCGTTCAGGTCCGCCTTTCAGTTTTTTAGGCGGACCTGAACGGACGCTCCATAGACCTCTATGTCTGACATGTCCGCTGACATCCGACCCGCTCTGATCCGAAAAAGTGTGACAGAGGAAAAACCTACTTTTCCATCCATCTGCGGATCGGATCGGGTGACGACGGACTCCAGGGTCCGTCGTCATCCGATCCCCCATAGGGGAGAGCGGCGCTCTGACAGGTCACAGTGTGCAGCGACGGACCTGTCATCTGCCTGCTCAGCGGGGATCGATGGAGCGATCCCCCACTGAGCAGAGCGGGCTCCGTACACGGACACGTCCGTGTGAAGGAGCCCTAACAGAAGTCTCATTTCAAAGGCATTGCGACATGAGTAGCTGCAATTTGAACAGTTCCATTGCCGGCAAGTGGGTGCGACTTGTCATGTGATTTGGAACTGTCAAATCGGATGACAAATCACACCGGTGAGAACGAGGGCTAAGAGTTGCAGTATATAGTTAATGGTATTAGATGTTAGCCAGTCCCATTGCTCCTCTTCATTTCGCCTTCATTAAATGAAGGAAATCTTTTGAGGTGTGGAGGAGTTCAGATCAACAAGTGCCACTTGCTGAGCTGGGCAGGAATGTGCACTGACTTGGCACTTCTGTCACAGGAGTTTCTGGTTGCTAATTAAACAATGTTTGTTTTAGTCCCATCGTTTTCCAAGCTTTTACAGTTTTTTTTTTTATGCTGAGACACATCATATTAACTGTTTGTTTAGATCTGTATCGCAGAGATTAAAATGATTCATCATTGTGAGTAAGGTAGAACCAAACAAATATTTCCTAATTTTGTGTAGTATTAAGCATTTAACAGGATCACATTATTTTTGTTAAAAGAAAAAAGTTTTCCCTTTCCTTTTTTTTTTTCTTAATTTTTCTCCTGGCACTGAACACATACTATTGAATCGTTGTAAGAAACTTCCTATGGGCTCTAAACCCAACCACGACACTACCTGCCTGGAGTTTGCATGTTCTCCCTGTGCCTGTGTGGCTTTCCTCCGGGTACTCTGGTTTCCTCCCACACTCCAAACGCATGCCAGTAGATTAACCGCTTCAGCCCCGGAAGATTTTACCCCCTTCCTGACCAGAGCACTTTTTGCGATTCGGCACTGCGTCACTTTAACTGACAATTGCCCGGTCGTGCGATGTTGCACCCAAACAAAATTGACGTCCCTTTTTCCCCACAAATAGAGCTTTCTTTTGGTGGTATTTGATCACCTCTGCGGTTTTTATTTTTTGCGCTATAAACAAAAAAAGAGCACCAATTTTGAAAAAAAAAACGCAATATTTTTTACTTTTTGCTATAATAACTATCCTCCAAAAATATATTTAAAAAAAAAATGTTTTTTCCTCAGTTTAGGCAGATATGTATTCTTCTACATATTTTTGGTAAAAAAAAATCACAATAAGCGTATATTGATTGGTTTGCACAAAAGTTATATCGTCTACAAAATAGGGCATAGTTTTATGGCATTTTTATTATTAATTTTTTTTTACTAGTAATGGCAGCGATCTGCGATTTTTATCAGGACTGCGACATTATGGTGGACACGTCAGACAATTTTTACACATTTTTGGGACCATTGGCATTTTTACAGCGATCAGTGCTATGAAAATGCATTGATGACTGTAAAAATGTCACTGGCAGTGAAGGGGTTAACCACTAGGGGGCAATCAAGGGGTTAATGTGTTCCCTATTGTGTGTTCTAACTGAAGGGGGGAGGGGACTGTGCAGGGGAGATGACAGATTGCTGTTCATACCCTGTATGAACAGACGATCTGTCTGTTCTCCCCTCAGAGAACCGGGGAGAATCTCGGTTCTCTGCGTGCCCCGAGCGATCGCGGGAGCCCGGCGTTGATCGCGACTACTAGACATTCGCATTGGCTCTGTGGGCGAGCAGGGGGTGCAAAGCCCCCTAGTGGCCGCAGGGTGAAGCGACCATACATAACGTTGTTTCGCCCAGCCGTGCCATTCTGCCGCAGTACAACTGCGGCCGATGGTTGGCAAGTGGTTATTTGGCTCCTGTCTAAATTGGCCCTAGTATGTGTATGTATGAATGTGAGTTAAAGCGGAGTTACGGCAAAAATGTATATTTTTTTTGATCCTAGTATTATTGCTAGTGAAATTCAAATAAGAGTATACAATGATCTTGATCGATTGTTCAAAGATATAAATTTCCTACTGTAATATTTAATTCCTCCGTTTGTGGCCGTTTCCATCATGAATGTGGGCATGTGAAGCCCAATCGAGGTCGCTTACTGGAATATCTTTGGGCAACCAGCATGCACCTCTCGATCTCGTGCATGCGCTATTCAATGGCGGCTGTAGTACTTTACTGCCCACAGACTGTTGGGAAATGATGACACATCATTTCCCAGGAGCATAGACGAGGGAGGAAGTCTCCAGTAGCTCTGCGGACCAGGAAGTGGCAGATTTCGAGGACCACATTGCAACAGGACGTTTAGGGTAAGTAAAAAAAAAAATTTTCCTCCAAATGTTTGTTTATAGGTTACATTTTTTAAATTTTTTAGGGTGGAACGCTGTAAGGACTGTAGATTGTAAGCTCCTTGAGGCAGGGACTGATGTCAATGTACAATATATATGTAAAGCGCTGCGTAAATTGACGCTGCTATATATGTACCTCCTAATAAATAAAATAAATAAATGTGTGATCAGAGAGTAACCGTAACATGCAGTTTACTAAACAGGTGCAATGTACAATAAATGAAAGTCAGGCAAAGAGCATGCATAAACTGCAGAGTAATACAAAACAGATTATGAAAGCTTCACAGACATGGACTCTTCACAACAATGTCTCTCTGGTTCAGTCAGGGTAACATATGTCAGCATAGCTTCATAACTCTATAAGATTCTATAGCAACAGAGTCCAGCTAAGAATCACTACTTCAGCAATACAGTTTAAAACACAAACAGCTTCTTGTGCTTATCCTCATAAACAGCACCCCTCACAGAGAATTCCAAGGTAGCTCAGTTAACACAGGTGATGCTGGAGAGATCCCAGGCCTGAAGACACAGTGGCTACCCCACTGGAAGTGCCTTATGGCCCGTACACACTATCCGAAAATCAGACCAAAAATACTGCTTTCCACACAATTGTATGATAATTGATTTGTTAGTATAGGTGTAGCCTTTGTGAGCTGCTGAAGGAGCTGAACTCAACTGTGTAGAAATTTTGGGGAAGAAGCAAGTTCATTTATTAAAGCCAGTTGCTGCCTGAGATTAGCCCAGAGGTGGCCTGTAGAAGATCTATAGACTGCAAATAGCTTGCTGTTTAGAATCAGGATACTGCAAACAAGTTTTTATTAGATAGATTTTTAATTATGAAGGTAATATAAAATCAAATTTTCAGAAAAATAAAAGGGTCAGTGGCTGAAAATGGAAAGCATTCCTGGGCAACAATTGAAGATAGTGGTTATGTGGTGGTAGTTCTAATGTTATGTAGCCAGGAACTGGATATCTACCTATTCCTGCAATCAGGAGACACTGTGTGGCACTGTTGCAGGGGGAGCTATTTCCCTCTAGTGTTGAGTTGATGCTAACCTGTTATCTTCTTAATCAGAGAAGTGATCTCAAAGCGAGTGTGAAAGAGTACCTTGTTGATGGAGAGTTTGATGGCGCTAAAGCATTATGAGTGAAACTACATGTGAATGTGCATACTTCAAAGTTAAAGTGGTTATGAAGGCTGAAGTTTTTTTGTTTACCTTAATGCATTCTCTGCATTAGGGTAAAAAAACCTTCTGAGCACAGCCTCCCTCATACCTACCTGGGCTCAATCTCAATTCAACGATGAGCACGAGAGCAGTGGCTCTCCCTCCTCACAGGCTCAGACCCAGCAGCAGGAGCCATTGGCTCCCGCTGATGTCAATCATAGCCAGTCAGGAGGGAGCGGGGTGCAGGGCCAAGCCACACTCTGTGTGTCTGTGGACACACAGAGTCAGACTCAGAAGAAAGCCTGAACGAGCACCCCCATAGCAAGCGGCTCGTTATTTGGGCACTCTCTCTGCGGGGGGGGGGCAAGAGCGTCGGCAGGGGACCCCAAGCAGAGGAGAGTCAGGGCTTCTCTGTACAAAACCATTACATAGAGCAGGTAAGTATGACATGTTTGTTATTAAAAAAATATGCCTGTACAATCACTTTTAAAGGAGAAGTACAGCCAAAGCTCGTTTGGCTGTACTTCTCCTGTGGATCACAGGATTACAGTCTGTTCTGCACTCCTGTGACCCATTTTCAGCAGACAGCAGGATGGAGACCGCTGACGTCACAGAGCCAGTCCAGGCTGGGGAAAGATTGTGATAATATGGTCAGGATCCATCCAGATGCCTGGCTCAGCCTCTCAGTGAGCTGGTGAGAGGCTGAGCCAGCCGCTCCAACCCCCTCCACATCCCAGCGCTCCAGTGAGCACGGGGTGGGGGGCAGAGCAGAGAGTCTGACAGTCACCAGCTCTCTGTTGACAGAGCACTGAGAACTGAGCAATCGGTGGTGTTTGATCACTCGGTTCTCTTAGATTTGGCGGGGGATAGATGCAGCATTAGATTGATTAGATTGCTGCATCCACCTAGGTAAAAAAACAAAACAAAAAAGACTTCGCTTTTAATTATTGGAGTTTGTTACAGGCCATCCAGTGTTAATGAAGAGGAGGAGACTCAGCTCCTTGCACATATAGAAAGGGCTGCAAGGGCTGGCACAGTGTTATTCCTGACATTGACTGAAGTGATGGCACTGCTGAAACAGTAAAAGGGCAATTTTATGGTACAGTTAATGAAGGTCCCAACTAGAAATGATGCTCTGTGGGACCTGTTAATCTCAAACAATGCAAAGTTTATTACTAATGTTTATATAAAGGAACATCTGGGTAGCAGTGATCATAATATGATTTAATTTAATATAAGCTGACTAACACATACTGAAAAGATAAAAACACTTAAAGTGTTTGTTAACCCCCCCTCCCCCCAAAAAAATCAGATCCTGTTCCCTTAAAGCAGATTAAGAAAGAATTTCAATATTTAAAAAATCCTTTTACATTATTTGTTTTACTGAAAAAAGATGATGACTTTCATGAGCTGGATTGTTATTAGATCATTATGAAATTACTTTTTTTCTTTAAAACATATATATTACATTTTGATTAATGTTTCTATCTAATTTTTAACCTACTTTTACCCATGGCACACTTTGCTTCCTTATCAGCCTATAAATATTTTCCCTGCAAGAGAACAGGGAAGGAGAGAAGTCCAATGGGCCCTGGAAACGACGTTTTCTGTTCCTACACCACTGATGTTCAGGCCTGTTAATAGGCTGTGCAGGCACTGAGAATATTGCATGCAGGCAGGGAATGTGCCTATGCTCTGACTTGTAGGAGGTTGGGGTTTTCTTAAACACTTTGCAGGTACAACCAGTCACTCTAAAATATATTGTGGTATTTTATGATCGGTGCTAACAAAAAGCAGACAAGTTGAGTTTGGACACCTGTAAAAGCTGTAAGTTTCCTAATGTGGGTCAACTGCTACATGAGATACTAGGTAAATACAAAATTAATTTCAGCATCTTATGCTGTGTACACACGAGCGGCTTTACCTTTGGAATAAACTCTGAAGGTTTCTCCGATGGAATTCCGAAGGAATTCCGCTCAAGCTGTCCTGCATACACACGGTCACACCAAAGTCCGACCGTCCAGAACGCGGTGATGTACAACATGTACGACGGAACTAGAAAAAGGAAGTTCAATAGCCAGTAGCCGATAGCTTCCGTCTCGTACTTGCTTCAGAGCATGCGTTGTTTTTGGTACGTTGGTACAGCATACAGACGAGCGGTTTTCACAATAGGAATTGGTTCCGTCTGAAAAAACAGGTTCTTTTTCTAGGTCCGTCAGAATTTTCAACATATAAAGTCTGATGGGGCATACACACGATCGGAATATACAATGAAAAGCTCCCTTCTGACTTTTTCAGTTGGAAATTCCGCTCGTGTGTACGCGACGTTACTCATACAGTACATTGAGCTCCCAGGAAAGGATTTTCTCTTCTCAGAACTGTTTACCTTCCCATTTAAACTGTTAGCTATACATCTTCATTATTCCAGTTATACACAGGAGCTAAATATTGGATAGGATCACCAGTATTACTAATAGTTATTTTATTGGATTTTCAGTATATTGCCAAAAGAAATTAGAATAATATTGGTATTTAATATAACATTCCTGCATATTATTCACAGCTGAGGTCTGCATTATTTTAAAATGGATAAAACATGAAAATAAGAGATTTCCCTGTTAATATGGGTGAGTTGGAAACTCATGAAGGCTCAATAAGGCACCTCTATATGCCAATAATAACCTTCTTTACCCTGACTACACAGGTTCTCCCATCCTCCCCAGGGTGTTCTTAACACGATTAATGAGCTTGCAAAATAATAGTTAATAACTATATATCAAATGAAACTTATACTTCATTTTTCCCTGACAGAGTTTGCTGTATGCTCCCTGTTATAAGAAAACATCTCCAATCCTAATTTACCTAATTGAGTTACCAGTCTATACACTGAGGTGTCCGTTTATGAAGCAGTGAAATCTATTCACTGCTTCGTTCTCCGGCATTCACAGTGAAGATCTTTCTCCTCTGTGTGCCTGTTTATGAAGCTTTGTAGATCGCTTCACCTTTGGAGGAGTGAAGAGATCTACAAATGCTTCAAACAGTGGAGAACGGCCCCTGATACTGGAATCTCGTGAGACTTTATGAGATTACAGCACCAGAAATACAGAGATGTCAGTTTATTAAGCGGTGATAAATTATCACCGCTCAATACACAGACGATTAATGTTAATAAAATAATGAGTCCCCCTACATTATATACATATGTATACACACACACACACACATTATATATACATGTATATACACACACATTATATATATATACATATACACATTATATGTATATATGTATATATATGTATACACATAAATATGACAGGGGGACATGCTTACAGTGTTGGGGGGTCTGAACGAGGCATAAGGAAGTTAAAAATCTTCCTCCTTCCCCCTCAGATCCCCCGGGATTCTCTCTTCACTCCCAGATTCACCACCTCTGAGCTGGTGAACCTGGGAGTGTGAATTCTGACTCAGATCGCCAGTGAAGCGGTGAGATCACCGCTTCATAAACTGGCCCTTACTGTGTCATTCATGAGAATTCTCCGCGTGTAGAGATAATCGGCGGGAGAACAAGTTCAAACATGTTCTCCCCCGATTATCACTGTTTCATAAACTGTTTATGGACTGTGATCAGCGGTGATCCTCGGGATCACCGCTGATCACTGCTTCATAAACGGACACCTCTATGCCTTACTAAAACAGGCCGTGATAAAGCCATGGCACCCTATGGATGACGAAGCATAAGCTTTACCATAGAGCACTGTAATAAAATATCACTATATTGTAAATAGATTCTCAGGCAAGAGGCCAGGGCTTTTTGTTTAGAACTATGACTTTTACAAGAAGTAATTTAATCTCCTATTTCCTATTTGCGATTACAATCCATTATCTGTTCACAGCTATAGCCCATTATTTTATTTTTTTAACTCCCAGTGGAGATAAGCCTTCTCAGCAATGATTTAGCGGTGTCCTAGGATTAAAGACATGTTAGATAAGATAATTTTTTTTTTTTTTGCTGCATTACATTTTTTTATTTGTATTTCTAGAAAATTAAAGTAGCTGCACGTTAAAATTGAAAGGCAATGTATAATAATATTAATATAATAATATTAAATTACAAAATGGAAAATGTCATTGAAATAGAAATGTAGCATATAATAAAAGTACATTTCCAAATAGCATTTTTTTTTTCCTTCAATAATTTTTATTGCAGAAGTAGTGTTAAACATACAACAATGTCAAAGGCACCTAGATTGCCCACGCAGGGGCTAGAATTGACGCATAAAAGACAAAAACAACAAAAGGAAATACAGCATAAATCGAGGAGGGTAGCCTCCTGATTAACAGTCACAGAAGTTCTAAGTGCAACATACGTAATTTGGGGTAACCCACTATAAGTGTAGGAATAATGTTCGTTTTTTGGCCAGTTAATGGGCACAAAATCGATAATTGTTTGGACATTTTTGTGCCGAAAAAACGAAGGACAACTTTGGAAATTTTCTGCCGAACGAATGATAAATTGAAAGGTTAATGTGTTTCCCGTCTGAACTGTTTGCACTAGATAAATGTAAAAAAACTAACAAAAAATGTATTTATTTATGTCCACTGAACGATTTATCGGCCATTACATGATGGCACCATCGTTTGCACTCACAGTCGAACGTTCGTTTTTCGAAAATGGGTTTGGCCGATTTTTCCTATAGTGTATGGCCAGCATAACCAGGACAAAGTGCTTTAATTCTGCATTAAGATCATCTGGAGCCTCTGCTGGCAATCAAAAAAAAGGGCTGAGAGCCTTGGTAAAAGAAAAAGAACAGAGAGAAGTAAGAAAAAGAGGGGGAGAATAAGAGAAAGTGTGGAGGGGGGGGAAAGGGTAAAGGAGAGGGGGACCCGGGGCCATCTGGGAAACCAGTCAGAGATGATCTACACTAGCCAGAGGGAGTTCAGGGAAGGCATACACCAGCCATGGCTCCCAAACTTTAAGGAACTTGGCGTGCATGTCTTTGAGTCTACTAGATATTTGTTTGTTGACCATCATGGACGTCAAGCAGTTTTTCACTTCCTAAAAGGGGACTGTGGTTTTTTTCCATGCTTGAGCATTCATTCTTTTGGCCGCCATGAACAGATAGGTTGCCAGTCTCTGCTGACGAGCAAACAAACCCGGTATGGGGCAATGTAATAGCGCAAATTTGGCCTCTTTACGGACATTTAAATGGAATAGGGAAAACGACAGGTCAAACACTCTGAACCAGAAACCCACTATTCACGGTGTTAGGTTCAACTTTTAAATACGTTGCTTATAGTTTATATTGCTTTGTCTAATTATTGCTTCATATAGGAATTAAGACACAGAGTCAGGTATGTCTGTATCAAAGTTCTGAGCATAATGGACTGCCGCCTTTACTTCTTTCAAAGGCCTTTTATACAAACAATAGCATTAGCACAACCCCCCACAAAGGGCAAGGGTAAACAACAACAAGAGTCACCTGGGCTACGAACACAAGCTTCAACACCATGGCAATACAGTTACAAGAAAACAAAAGCAGCTTCAATTGAGTTCAACAGCCAAAAAGTTACATTCAAAACAGATTTACATGTAGGCATCATATTAAGTGAGAACTCTAAATTAAATCCCTGACCTTATCAATTTCCCCCTTTGACATCATCCTCTCCTTCCCCCTGGGTCCTCATGAATAAGTTCTAGTCAGTTTTTCCCCAGAGTCCTTTCCCTGACCGCGAGTTGTCAGAGGGGTAAAACCCATCCCCCTAGGTATTACCAACATCTTAAAATTCAAGAATAGGAGTTTTATAGGAGTAGGGTGATGTCAATACACATTTATCGGTATGCCCTGTCTATTCTCCTAATTTTCCTATTTATTTTCCTGTATACACATATATTCGTGATTGTAAGTGATATTAATATTAGAATAATAATTACCATTGGACTTAACAACCAGTGAAAGGTATTGGTTGCTGTAGAAGACATTCCACTAAATATATCCCACCAATGTGGTGCAGTATCCTGTTGTATCTGTGAGGAAAGATGCACTAGTCTACCTTTGTCAATAATTGCAGATACGAGGTTATTCTGTAGGGTATGTTCTAGTGTTTCTATGTGTTGTCCTAACAACTCTGATTGTTCCAAAACCTGTTTTAGTGGGTCTAAAGAAATTATAAAGGGTGTAGTGTCAGTGAGATTATGTACCTCATAGACTGAAGAGAATATCTTATCGGCGTCTGGTTCAAAAAGATAGGTGTCGTTACCCCATTGTAATATTTTAATCTTTTTTATACATCCCGCAAACGGCGCCGATTTATTTAATGCTGACATGGTGCGGTTATCATTAGTAATGATACAAATATGCTGGGGTCCTATTTCTATGAATCTATTGTTCACATTTATCGGTGTTCTTTGCATTTTGCATATGCTAGTTTGGTATTTTAAAAAGCAAGGTTCATATACTGGGGAACTTCTGCCACATACCATTCCCTTATTAGTTCCTTCACATAGATTTAAATCATGGGTTCTGTTTCCTTTATCTACATATTTCCCATATATTTCTGGATACCAAAACTCGTTTTTAATTACTAGTGGCATAACCACTATTTTACACATTTCCATTACATCTGCTACCCGATATGCTTCAAACCTTCCTACACACCATTTCTCCTCACATTCTATCTTTTCCCCTTTTACTTGGAACCATACACCATCGTCAGTTAAACCCTTAAAATATTTCATCCAGGTATGATAATTTCCCAACTGTAGTTCAGTCCTGGCCCTATTTATTTGTATATGATAGGATAAGAGGTTAAAAGAGCACTGTGTGAAATTTACAAACTGTTGACTTTGATTCCACAGCTGGAGCTCTGCTCCTATCGTGTGATTTATTAACCCTCCCAAAAATTGTAATAGGGGTATTTCTTGCAGTTGGGTTTCAAAAGTGGTGGGTAACCATTTGCTTGTGATAGTCAAGCTGTCAGCTATGTGTCCCCCTGCATGCTTCCATCTGTCGTTCATTTCTTCTATCTCTACCGAGTTTAAAATTCCCATCCCTGTACCTGTCAGTCCCAATAGTGTGTCGTACCATTCTCGTTTATACCTACACTCCGGTATAAAGGGAAAGGTGATATTGAATTTTATTTTTGTTTTCTGTTGTGATGTTGATACATTTATGCAAGTGTTTGGTACGGGTGTTAATATGGAAGATTCAATTATTGGCGTTACTTCTTCCTCCATTCGTATGTGAAATCCATAGGCCTCTGCACTCCAATACCACCCATCATTTCTCTCTTCCCTCCACCAAGAGGCACAGAGGAAAGTACTGGATTGATTAACGGTAATACCTGTCAGATTAAACATCCCTTCTGATATATTTTCTCCCCCTGCTTTATGGACTAATATTTGGTACATTTGTCCTATCGCCCGTTCCCGGGCTTGTTTCCACGTCTGTGAAAGGGATATTTTATGGCACCTATGATTTTTACTATTGTTAACCACTTGACCACTGGGCACTTAAACCCCCTTCCTAACCAGACCAATTTTCAGCTTTTGGTGCTCTCACATTTTGAATGACAATTACTCAGTCATGCAACACTGTACCCATATGAAATTTTTGTCCTTTTTTTCACACAAATAGAGCTTTATTTTGGTGGTATTTAATCACCACTGGGTTCTTTATTTTTTGCGCTATAAAAGAAAAAAGACCGAAAATTCTGTAAAAAAATAAATTTTTCTTCATTTCTGTTATAAAATTTTGCAAATTAGTAATTTTTCTTCATATATTTTGGCCAAAATTTATACCGCTACATATCTTTGGTAAAAATAACCCAAATCGGTGGATATTATTTGGTCTTTGTGAAAGTTATAGCGTCCACAAGCTATGGTGCGAATATCTGAAAATTGATCACACCTGAAGTACTGACGGCCTATCTAATTTCTTGAGACCCTAACATGCCAGAAAAGTACAAATACCCCCCAAATGACCCCTTTTTGGAAAGAAGACATTCCAAGGTATTTAGAAAGATGCATGGTGAGTTTTTTGAAGTTGTCATTTTTTCCCACAATTCTTTGCAAATCAAGTTTTTTTTTTTTTTACTTTTTTTTTTTTCACAAAATTGTCATATTAGCAGGTTATTTCTTACACTCCACATATGCATACCACAAATTACACCCCAAAACACATTCTGCTATTACTCCCGAGTACGACGATACCACATGTGTGAGACTTTTACACAGCGTGGCCACATACAGAGGCCCAACATGCAGGGGAGCACCTTCAGGCATTCTGGAGTGCCCAGGCCAATTCTGACATTTCTCTCCTACATGTAAAAATCATCATTTATTAGCTAGAAAATTACATAGAACCCCAAAACATTATATATGTTTTTTTTAGCAAAGACCCTAGAGAATACAATGGCGGTCGTTGCAACTTTTTATCTCACACGGTATTTGCGCAGCAATTTTTTTAACGCTTTTTTTTGGAAAAAAAAACTGTTTTGTGCTTTACAAAAACCAAAACAGTAAATTTAGCCCAATGTTTTTGCATAATGTGAAAGATGAAGTTACGCCGAGTAAATAGATACCCAACATGTCACCTTTCAAAATTGCACGCGCTTGTGGAATGGCGCCAAACTTTGCTACTCAAAAATCCCCATAGGCGACGCTTTAAAATTTTTTACTGGTTACATGTTTTGAGTTACAGAGGAGGTCTAGGGCCAAAATTTTTGCGCTCGCTCTACCGATCGCAGTGATACCTCACATGTGTGGTTTGAACACCGTTTTCATATGTGGGCGGGACTTATATATGCGTTCGCTTCTGCATGCAAGCACACAGGGACAGGGGTGCTTTAAAATTTTTTTTTTTTTTTTTATTGTAAATTTTACTTTATTTATTTTTGTTTGATGCTTTTTTACAAAAAAAAAATTTTGACCACTTTTATTCCTATTACAAGGAATGTAAACATCCCTTGTAATTGGAATATGGCATGACAGGTCCTCTTTACAATGAGATATGGGGTCAATAAGACTCCACATCTCACCTCTAGGCTGGGAAGCCTGAAATAAAAAAAAAAAAAAAAAAAACGATCCTGGCTTCGATCGTAGCGGTGAGTCGGTAGAAGCAGCGGAGTGCGGCGGGAGGGGGGACATCCCCTCTCGCCTCCCGTAAGAACGATCAAGCAGTGGAACAGCCGCTATGATCGTTCTTATGGTGTAGGGAATCGCCGGCTGAAAAAGCTGATATCTGAATGATGCCTGTAGCTGCAGGCTTTATTCAGATATCCCCGCACAAAGTCAAGGACGTTGTATGACAGTCGGCGGGCGGGAAGTGGTTAAAACGTATTTTTTTTTTTTTTAACACAAAGTTGTCCATTTATACAATATTTCTAACACATAGCATGTACACAAAGCAAAAATGACACCCCAAAATAGATTCTCCTGCTCCTCCTGAGTACGGCGATACCACATGTGTGAGACTTCCACAGCTTGGCCACATACAGAGGCCGAGTACAGCCGAGCGTGGCTCAGCATGGCAGGGTATGGCTGGGTATGGCGGGGTATTGCAGAGTATGGCGGGGTATTGCAGAGTATGGCGGGGTATTGCAGAGTATTGCGGGGTATTGCGGAGTATTGCGGGGTATTGCAGAGTATTGCGGGGTATTGCAGAGTATTGCGGGGTATTGCAGAGTATTGCGGGGTATTGCGGAGTATTGCTGGGTATTGCGGGGTATTGCTGGGTACTGCGGGGTATTGCAGAGTATTGCGGGGTATTGCAGAGTATTGCGGGGTATTGCAGTGTACTGCGGGGTATTGCAGAGTATTGCGGGGTATTGCAGTGTACTGCGGGGTATTGCAGAGTATTGCGGGGTATTGCAGAGTACTGCGGGGTATTGCAGAGTATTGCGGGGTATTGCAGAGTACTGTGGGGTATTGCAGAGTATTGTGGGGTATTGCAGAGTAATGTGGGGGTATTGCAGAGTAATGTAGGGGTATTGCAGAGCAATGTGGGGGTATTGCAGAGTAATGTGGGGGTATTGCAGAGTAATATTGGGGTATTGCAGAGTAAGGTGGGGCATAGCAGAGTATTGCAGAGTAGTGGGGATGGCTGAGCATGGATGGATGGATGGTTGGATGTCTCTGTGCAGCGCTGTGGGCACTACACAACCAGCCCACAGTGCTGCAGCCATCCATCCATCTCCCTCTCCTCCACAGTGTACCGATCGGTACACAGGAGGGGAGGAGAGGAACCGGCGTCATCAGACGCCGCCGGTCTGTTTACATGTGATCGCGCCGTCATTTGACGGCGCGATCACATGGTAAATGGCCGCGATCAGCGGCCATTTACCGGGATCCGTGATGCGCCGGGTCCTGAGGACCCGGCGGTCACTGATGTGTTCGGGTGCGCGCCCCAGGGGGCGCGCGAGAGGGGAATTCTGAGAGGACGTCATATGACGTCCTCCCAGAGTTAAGCAACCGCCCTGCAGCCGTCATTCGGCTATGGGCCGGTTGTTAAGTGGTTAAAAAGAAAACCCATATTATCATTCCACTGGAAAGTTACGGTTACTTCTGAGAGGGGGTCTGCTTGTATCCATACTATACCTACATCTACATGAAACGGTTGCCTATGTCCTTTAACAGTATAATTACCCACAGTATAATCCTTATTTATCTCATATCCTGAAACATTTGCTACTTTAGGATCATCTATACTCCATTCAAAAGTCATTGTTTCGTCTACCTCAAGTACATTAATACCAGGAGTCCATGCATATATTTGTAAAACAACAATTTTCAACAGAACATATGTGAGTAAATATTTCATCATGTTGTTTTCTCGGGTTGTTTCTTGCAGTGTGATGCGTGTATCCAGGTAGGTTTTCCTTCCAGCTTTACTGAAGTGGCTGTGGTCAGAAGCACTTGATAAGGACCTTCAAACCTTGGCTCCAATGTCTTTCTGGTGTGTTTCTTTACATATACATAATCCCCTGGTAGCAGAGTATGTGTACCTGCTATTGAATTAGGGTCTGGAAGAGAAGAATACACACTTTTGTGGATCTTAGTTAGACGTTGTTGTAATTGTATTACATATGCAGTCAAACTATCACATTGCAATTGCATACTCTGTGGAAAGTATAGACCTAATCTAGGTGCACTACCAAAAAGTATCTCATATGGGGACAATCCTGTTTTTCCTGTTGGAGTGTACCTTATAGAGAATAAAACCAAAAGCAGACATTCAGGCCATGGCTTGTTTAACCCTTGCATTGCCTTTTGTATTTTTAACTTTATTGTCCCATTTACTCTCTCCACTGATCCTGAACTCTGTGGGTGGTAAGGGGTGTGAAAACTTTGTTGAACCCCTAACATGGTCATCACATTCTGCATGATTTCTCCTGTAAAGTGTGTCCCCCTATCTGATTCTATGGTTTCAGGAAGACCAAACCTAGGTATTAACTCAGTGATCAGTTTCTTAGCTGTGGCTTTAGCTGTAGCTGATTTTACTGGATAACTTTCGGGTCAACCTGAAAATAAATCGATACACATGAGGACAAATTCAAAGGGGCCGCTCTTAGGCATTTGTATGTAATCAATTTGCAGTCTCTGGAAGGGGTATTGGGCCCGGACCTGGTGTTTTCGTGGGGTTTTCACTTTCTGTCCTGGGTTATTCAGGAGACAGATTTGGCAGGCTGCACAGTAGTTTCTTGCAGTGCTACTGAATCCAGGGGCGAGCCATCCTTGGTTCACAATCCTATACATGGAATTGGAACTGACGTGTGTGGGTAGGTGAACTGCCGCTGCCATTGCTGGGTACAGAGAGGCAGGTAGGCATATTTTGCCCCCTTCCCTCCATACATTATCAAGGTCTGGTGCTGCTCCCATTCTGACCCACTTATCTTTCTCGCTCTCCCCTGCTTGCTCCTGTAATTTACTCAGCTGCTGCCATGTTGGTTCTGGGATACTCACCTCTACCGCTGCTAAGGTCTCAGGGCTTCCTTCCCCTAGAGCTGCCTGTTTTGCAGTCAAATCTGCAAATGCATTTCCTTTTGCCTCAATTGTTTTTGCGCTCGTGTGTGCCGCTATCTTCATGATGGCCACTCGTTTAATCTTTTGAAGATTGTTCAGGACTCTCTTAATCCCTTCTCCATGTTTTACAGGTGTACCTGCTGCTGTCAGATAACCTCTAGCCTTCCATATATGGCCATAATCATGCGCTACGCCATAAGCGTAAGCGGAGTCAGTGTAAATATTCCCTTCTCGTCCTTTTAAGTATTCTAGGGCTTGTTCTAGAGCTTTTAATTCTGCTTCTTGTGCCGACATGTGGGCTGGTAAGGGCTGTGCGTCAATCACCTGTGTATCAGTCACTACGGCATAACCTGTGTGATATTTACCCTTGTCATCAGCAAACCTACTGCCATCTATGTACAAAGTGTGCTCAGCATTTAAAATCGGTGTATCTGTAACATGTGGGAATCCCATTGTCTCCTGTTCCATGAGCTGAAAACAATCGTGCTGATCTACTTCTTTAAACAAAAGAGTGTCAGTGTCCTCATTTCTTTTCTCACTAGTACTATTAGCACTATCATTCCCCCTTGCCAAATCTGGTGACTGAAGAGGCAAAAAGGTAGCCAAATTTAAAGTTGTACAGCGCTGAAAAGTGACATTTGGAGGTAAGAGTAAAGTACACTGTAACCTTAATTGCCTAGCCATTGAAATGTGTTTGGGCTGTACCTGAGACAAGATTGCATGTATGTCATGTGTGGTATGCACTACGACTGGATTGTCTAGAACAATCTCTGATGACTTATCTATGATAATTGACACTGCTGCTACCGCCCGTACACAAGACGGTGAACCTCTAGATACTGGATCTAATGCTGCTGAAAAGTAAGCGACTGGTCTTTGTTTTACATGTGCCTGTGTCAGAATACCTGTGGCATGTCCAGTGATCTCAGCAATGTACAGATTAAATATCTTGGTGTAATCTGGTATACCAATAGCCGGGGCAGAAATTAATAGCTTTTTCAAAGTGATAAACGACTCATATGCTACTTCTGTAAGCACATACGGTACAATTTTCAAACAATCGTATAATGGCTGCATCAAAGCGCTAGCATGTGGTATCCACTGTCTACAATATGACACAATACCTAAAAACATACGCAATTGTTTGAAATTCCGTGGGGGTAACATTCCCTTTATCACTTGAACCCTCTCCTCAGTGAGATGTCTTGTACCCTGTGATATACAATGTCCCAAAAAGATAACTTTTTCCTGACACACTTGCAACTTTTTCTTATTAACCTTGCAACCTTTTTCTGCCAAAAATCACAACAAATTAAGGGTGGTGTGCAAGCTTTCAGTCTTTCACTTATCTGTGGAATTAATCCTTCCATAAACTGTCTATTGAAGGCTCGGATCGTGACTGGCAGCTCTAAATCCATTCTCTCATCTGCCATCATACTTTCCATAGACAAGTAAAATTCTGATACAGTCTGTCCTGGCATTTGTTTCATGGGTGATATTGACCCCCCCTCTTGTTGTTTTGCCTGACAGAAAGCTTCTAATCTAGCAATAAAAGGGGCCCTTGAGTCTATGTGTCTGACGTGTCCTGTCTCTAAATTGCCATCCCCCTCAGCTCAGTCTGCAGGTCGGTCATAAACTGGTTAAACAGGGTCAGAGTCATTTTATGTCTGCATAAATCCTCCTCATCCTGCCAGGTTGCTTCATGTGTATTCATTAACTGTGTCACAAATCTACAGAAAACAGCTGGCTTTACTATAATGCATGTATCAGTGCGTATGGGGGCTACAGTTTCTGGATGAGGTTTTTGTGCCCCACAATGCACACATTCTACTGCCCATTCTGGGTTTTGTGCTCCACAATCCTGACAAACCCATCCTCTCCCCTCAAGTACCGGATATATCTTGTGTGGTTTGCGTTCTACGTCAGTGTATGGGGGTGGGATGGCTGAGCTGGGAGCCTCGACATTTTTTGTTCTTCTATCTTTCATATCCCAACCATCATGGATTATACTTCCACCTCTCTTCTTTCGCTCTATTTGAGACCTTAATTAAGCATTGAACCTGACGCATCCATTGCTTCTCTAACACCTCTCCTTGTCTGTCCCTTTTTATTTCACTTCATACATCCGGGTCTAAACCCGCTGCTCCTTTCACCTTAAATTTACGAAGGACATCCTTTAAGTCCTGTGCTTCGGTTTTCCCATAAATGTTCTTAATTATCTGTGGCACCGTATAGTGCGCCACAATTCCCTGACGGGGTTTTGTGTTCCTCTGGCCCATTCTAACAGTCCTGCCTAGGTAGCGTGTGGGACACTTAGTGTACAATATAATGCGGCTACAACATATACAAGAATGAATAATTACTTTATATGCTAGCCCAATAACAAACCAGCTAAGTTACACTAGTTCCTTGTTGCCTTCCTCCTAGGGTGCTAGAATACTAGAAACCTCTTCCGGAATGAGATTTCTGAAACCGAATTACTTTATATGCTAGCCCAATAACAAATAATTACTTTATATGCTAGCCCAATAACAAACCAGAATGCGGCTACAACATATACAAAAAATGCGGCTACAACATATACAAGCATTCCTTTAAGTGGCCAGGTATCCGACTAGATCTCCAGGGCTTTATGGAGACCTCATTACCCTCCCCGTATCTGGGAATCCCTCTCATACACTCTTATCCCTGCTTTATGGAGCAGACAGGGCTTATACTCTCAACCCGTCTATGGTTTATGAGTTAGATGTGAGGTTAAGCATAAGCGTCAGACCCCCAAGCTCACAAGCCCTCAGGTTCCCAATCATGTGAGGTAAGGCGCATTCCGTTGCTTAGTTCGGCAATCCCCTTCTAACTCATACCATCCTTGACAAGGCTCATTCACTTTCTCAACAAGACAGACAAGACAAACACAGATAACAAAAACAAACAAATAATTCCAGCAATATAAACTAAAATATGCAGTAATCCTAGACTCACCACTACAGAGGCTGGTGTTTTAAAACCAGGAGAACCGTAACTGACAGAATGGATAGGCACAAATCAGGGGAGCACAGAATATAAGAAAAATAAAGCTTTTTCTTACCTGGCCAAGTTTTTTTGATCTGTGGTTCCCGGAATGCCTGTCCTTTCGTTCCGTCAGCGTAGCTCAGCCACCTCTTGTAGCAACTTGGTGGGTCCCTGTTCGGGCGCCAAAATGTTAGGTTCAACTTTTAAATAAGTTGCTTATAGTTTATATTGCTTTGTCTAATTATTGCTTCATATAGGAATTAAGACACAGAGTCAGGTATGTCTGTATCAAAGTTCTGAGCATAATGGACTGCCGCCTTTACTTCTTTCAAAGGCCTTTTATACAAACAATAGCATTAGCACAACCCCCCACAAAGGGCAAGGGTAAACAACAACAAGAGTCACCTGGGCTACGAACACAAGCTTCAACACCATGGCAATACAGTTACAAGAAAACAAAAGCAGCTTCAATTGAGTTCAACAGCCAAAAAGTTACATTCAAAACAGATTTACATGTAGGCATCATATTAAGTGAGAACTCTAAATTAAATCCCTGACCTTATCAACGGGCAGGTCCACCAGGTGTGAATTACATCCCCACGATGGCCACATCCACGGAAGCAGCGATCGCTAGAGGTTGGGTTGGCATGAGCAATACGTGCTGGAACCCAATACCACCTCAATAGCACTTTGTATGCTGCCTCCAAGATGGCAGTATTAAAGGAACATTTAGCTACAGAAGACCAGGCCTCGCTCCAATCCGCTGGATCGATCCCATGTTCCAAATCTAGCTCCCACTGGGACACATAAGAGAGTGAGAGGGGAGATGTTCGACCATTCAAAGCTGCGTAGAGGGTGGATATAAGGCCTGGGGAACCCTGGGCATGAAGACAGATATGTTCAAAAGAGGAAATCTGGAATGGGTAGGAGGAGGTATGTTGGAGCGTAGCTATCCAGTGCTGGATCTGAGGAAAGAGGAAGAATTCTGCCTGGGGAGCGTCATGGTATTCGTGGAATGCAGACCATGTTGTTGAAGTACATGTAGTCAGCAGATGGCGTACCTGGGTAAGGCCCCGTGAGGTCCACCAAGCGAATGCCTGAGGCTGGTCGAGACCCGAGGGGGAACAATGGGTTATTTTTAATAGGCAGCAGGGGCAGGAAGGGGGACATAAGGGAGTTCGAGTATCTAACTGAGTCCCTTAACTTTAAGCTATGTAACATGAGAGGACTCAATGAAGTTGGTCAAAGTTTCTGGGGGAGCCAAAGAAGTGCTTGTAAAGAAAGGGGGGCACAATTAGGGAGCTCCAGAAGCACCCATAGAGGAACATTGGAGGAAGCATGGAGTAGTGATAATTGGGAGATCTGAGATGCCAGATAGTACCTAGAGACATGGGGGACTCCCAAACTGCTTTACAGTCTATGTGGCCTTAGAAATTCTAGGGCATTTATTAGCCCAAATAAAGCTCATAATTCTGCTCTGGAATAGGCGGAGAAAATGTGGAGGGACTCGTACAGGTAGGGTGTGGAAAAAGTACAGAAATTTTGGTAAGACCTTCATCTTAACAGAATAGATTTGACCCAACCAGGACAGGTGTGGGAATTGCCAAGTCTGCAGAACAGTGGTCAAGGATCTCAGTAGGGGATAGTAATTAACCGAGAATAGGGAAGAGTAAGTGGGGGTCAGCCGGATTCCCAGATATTCAATGTAGGTGGTTGTCCAACTAAAAGGAAAGTGGGACTGCAGGCGTTCTACCAAGTCAGGGTCCAGGGAAACATTTAGAGCTACAGATTTTTCTTGATAGTTGATATGAAGGCTTAGCTTGAACTCATGTCCTGCATAGGGGATTCCTGTCACATTCCGGTCTGCGCAAAGTGCAAGTGCTAAGGGTTCCAAAGCCAAGAGGAACAAGGCTGGGGAAAGGGGGCACCCCTACCTCGTGCCCCTATGGATAGCGAAGGGTGCTGAAAACTACCCTGCATATTTGACCGTAGCTGTAGGGGCCGAGTATAGAGCCTGTATCCAAGTCAGCAAGGATTCCCCAAAACCCCAACGAGAGAGCACAAATTGCAAGTATTCCCATGACAAAATGTCGAAGGCTTTATAAATATCTAGGGAGAAAAGGAAGCCCGGGATTTTACGATGCTGCATAAGATGAATAAGATGAACCACCTTGCGGACATTATACCCAGCCTGCCTCCCTGGAACGAAACCCACCTGATCCCTGTGGATCAGGTGGCCTATATATTGATTAATGATTATTAGCGCTCAGGATTCTACCTAGGATATTTAGGTCATCATTCAGAAGTGATATTGGTCAGAAGGCCTGGGGTTCACTAGCGTCCTCTGGCTTCTTATGGACCATTGCAATGTGGGCCCTTAAAGCATCAGGAGAGGGCAAGGAGCCTTGGTTTAGAGCGTTGAAATAGTTAGCAAGGTGAGGCGCTAACAACGCATGGAACGTCTTATAGTAAAGACCGGAGAAGCCGCCTGGGCCGGGAGCCTTAGAGGGCTTCAGGGACTTGATTGCCCGGAGGACTTCAGCTTCAGAGATGTTTGTGTTGAGAGCATCATATGCGCCACCAGGAAGCAAAGGAAGATTTGGGTCCTGAAAGAATTGTTCCGCTTGCTATAAAGGAAAAGGACCTGGTTTAGTGTAAAGCGAGGAAAGAAACTCAGAGAATCTAGATAGAATTTGCTCAGGATTAGAGGTAAGACCCCCAGTTCTCGTCCGGAGTCGAACAGGCCTATACGCTTTCCCCACCAAATTCAGTTTCTTGGCCAGCATAGGACCTGGTTTATCTGCACAGGTATAATACCTGTGCTTAGACCACCGTAGGGCCTTTTTGGCTCGGGAAGTGGAGAGAAGGTCAAGCTCTGTCGCCAGGGTGTCGCAAGCTTTTCTATGCGCAGCCATGGGACGCGTCTTCCAAAGCGCATCAGTGGCCGTCAGGAGCGACTGTAATTCTGTGAAGCGACGGTCTCGTTTACGCGCTGAAGCGAGTTGAATGACATGCCCCCGAATGTTCAGCATTGTTCTCTGAAGATTCTGTTCAACCACTTGAGTACTGTAATACACCTTTATTACAAAGCTATTTTATTGTTTTTAGCGCTGTGATAGTGTCACAAACACGTACTTACCGAGGCCGAGATGCCGAGAGCGGCTCGCCCTTACGACCACGCGCACCCAGACCCCCGAAATGGGTACAGGAGGCTGGGGGCACGCGGAGGCACGGGCTTCCGGGTGAATAGCAGGTTCAGAGGCTGGAAGCGGGTGCCCCGAGATCCAGGGGGGAGCAAGGCTGCAAACACAAGCAGAGGTTAGGGAACAGGCAGGTATGATCAGGGTAGTCCAGCAGAGAGGTGGTTAAACAGGCCAGGGGTTCGGTACACAGGTCAGGCAGAGTGCTTAGGGACAATCCAGGAGAGTAGTGGTTAATCAGGCAGAGGTTCGGTACACAGAGCAGGCAAGCACTAGGGACAATCCAGGAGAGTAGTGGTTAATCAGGCAGAGGTTCGGTACACAGAGCAGGCAGAGTGCTTAGGGACAATCCAGGAGAGTAGTGGTTAATCAGGCAGAGGTTCGGTACACAGAGCAGGCAAGCACTAGGGACAATCCAGGAGAGTAGTGGTTAATCAGGCAGAGGTTCGGTACACAGATCAGACTATAAGGCTTAGGGAACACAGGCACAAGGAAGCAGGGGAGAGCTGACGACAAACCAGCAACCCGACAGGGTGCTGGAGCCGTCAGATATAGCCCCCGTGCCCGGCGAGCGCGTCAGCGTGACGCGCTACCGGGCACCCGCACGGGCTACGGCGCGCACACGGGGACCGCCGTGCACCCGCGCGCGCTGCACCATCAGGCCGCGGACGGGTGTGCGGCGAAGCGCTCGTCCCGTGCGCATGCGCACCGGAGCCCGGCGAGCGGAGACGCTCCCTGGCTCCTGACAGTGCCCCCCTCCTAAGGGCGGACACTGGACGCCAAGGCTGGCCATTAGTTCTGGATGATCTTGATGGAATGCTCGAATTAACTGTGGAGCGTGTAGGTTCCTGGCGGGTTCCCAAGAATTATCTTCGGGAGGGTACCCCTTCCATTGAATCAGGTACTGTAACTGCCTGCCCCTCTTCCTGCAACCAAGAATGGATTCCACTTCAAATTCATTCTCGCCATCAATTCTGACTGGCGGAGGAGGAGGTTCTTTTCTTCCTGGAAAAGGGCTGGGCACCACAGGCTTCAATAGTGACACATGAAAAACGGGGTGAATCCGGTATGTTTTGGGAAGTGTCAATTCCACCGCCACAGGGTTGATAATCCTCTTGATTTGAAAAGGCCCAATGAACTTAGGCCCGAGCTTTCGAGAAGGCAGAGGTAATTTCAGATTGATGGTGGACAGCCAGACCTCGTCTCCTACGTCAAATTTTGGACTTGCCTTTCTGCCCCGGTCGTACTGTTTCTTATAGTCCCCCTGGGTCTTGTGTAATGTATCTTGAATCCTTTGAAAATTGGACTGTAGTGAGATTATCCTATCCTGGACTGCAGGAACTGCCGTTTCTGGAATATTGTTAGCAAAGGATGTGGGATGGAACCCACAATTGGTCCAGAAAGGAGTCTGGTTGGTGGAGGCATGGATAGAATTATTGTACGCAAATTCCGCGTAAGAGAGAAGGCTCGCCCAATCATCCTGAGAACCCGAACAAAAGCATCGGAGGTACTGCTCCAGCGTCTGGTTGGTCCTCTCTGTCTGACCATTGCTCTGAGGGTGATAAGCTGAAGAAAGGCAAATGTTGATCCCCAAAGCCTTGCACAGTTCTCTCCAGAATTTGGACGTGAACTGAACGCCTCTGTCTGACACGATACTCCTTGGTATCCCATGGAGCCTAACGATCTCCTTTAGAAAAATGTTGGCCGTCTCCACGGCAGAGGGAGTACCCCTCATGGGCAGAAAGTGGGCCATTTTGGAAAGGCGGTCGACCACAACTAGGATGGTGGAGAAATTCTCTGAGCTGGGTAGGTCAACGATGAAGTCCATGGAGACGTCAGCCCAAGGTCGTTCCGGAATGGGCAAGGGTCTGAGCAAACCCCAGGGTTTGATGTTCTGGCCCTTGCTTCTCTGGCATAGGAGACAGGACGCCACATATTCCCTACAGTCCCTTTTCCATCCTGGCCACCAAAAGGAACGAGAAAGGAGCTCAGCCGTCTTCTTGTTCCCGAAGTGTCCTGCCATCTTGTGATCATGACACATTTGAAGGGCTAGGGGCCGAGTCACCTGTGGTACAAATATTTTTCCTTTGATCCAGAAAAGGTCTTCATATTTTTTCAGGGAATGCACAGCTGGTTCCGTACATGTGTCTGATGAAGATTTGATGGAGGATATTAAGTCTGCTTGGGTTAATCCAAGAAAATTTTGAGGAGAGAGGATCGTGCATGGTGTTGGTATTTGGGAGTCTGCGGAAAACATTCTTGAAAGGGCATCAGCCTTCCCGTTCTTTGCCCCAGGTCTGTATGTAATGTGGAAATTAAAACGAGAGAAGAACAGGGCCCATCGGGCTTGGCGGGGTTTTAATCGTCTTGCTGTTCTGAGGTACTCAAGGTTTTTGTGATCCGTAAAGATCATCACCGGATGGACTGCCCCCTCCAGCAGATACCTCCATTCCTCCAAAGCAAACTTTATAGCCAGCAGCTCTCTGTCACCCACGTCGTAATTAAGTTCCGGTGGACTGAGTTTCCGGGAGGCGAAAGCTACTGGATGCAGGATGGCCTTTGGTCCCTGTCTCTGGGAAAGGATTGCTCCGGTTGCGATTTCTGATGCATCGACCTCCAATACGAAGGGTTGAGTCGGGTCAGGATGGCAAAGGATTGGAGCAGAACTGAATAGTTCTTTTAACTTAAGAAAAGCCTCTTGAGCGGCTGCGGACCACTGGAATGAATGATGCTGCCGAGTTAGTTGAGTAATAGGTGCCACAATGGCAGAGAATCCCACGATGAATTTCCGATAGAAATTAGCAAATCCGATAAACCTCTGTACTGCTTTCTTATTTGATGGAGCTGGCCACTCCTGAATTGCCTGAATCTTCTGAGGGTCCATTGCAACCCCATTGGTGGAGAGTATGAATCCCAAGAATTGTATGGTTGATCTCTCAAACTCACACTTTTCGGCTTTTAGGTATAGCTTGTGTTGCAAGAGAATAGCGAGAACTGTTTTAACGTGTCTCCTGTGCATCTCTAGCGTAGGGGAGAAGATGAGGATGTCGTCCAGATACACCACCAGGAAGTCATCTAGATATTGTCGGAAGATGTCATTCACTAGATGTTGGAAGGTGGCTGGAGCATTGCAGAGGCCGAATGGCATCACCAAATATTCAAAGTGGCCGAATCTGGATCTAAAGGCCGTTTTCCATTCGTCTCCAGCCCTGATCCTGACGAGGTTGTAGGCCCCCCGGAGGTCAAGTTTGGAGAACACCTTGGCCGATCGAAACCTTTGGAATAGCTCAGGAATGAGTGGCAGCGGGTACCGATTCTTGATTGTGATGTTGTTGAGTTGTCGATAGTCTACGCAGGGTCTAAGAGTACCGTCTTTTTTTCCCACGAAAAAGATACCTGCTCCAGCGGGTGAAGATGAAGGGCGGATGAAACCTTTCTCAAGATTTTCATCTATGTACTGTTTTAGAGCCTCCAGCTCGGTTTCAGAAAGGGGGAATATCCGGCCAAATGGAATCTCAGAGCCAGGAAGAAGATCAATTGGACAGTCGTAGGCCCTGTGAGGTGGTAGGCGGTCAGCCATTTGTTTACTGAAGACCTCCTGAAACTCGAGATATTCAGAGGGGACGTGTTGGAGGTTGTTTGGCGGTACCGCCATTGTGGCACAAACTTTGGAATCCGGAAGCAGGCAGTGTTGGGAGCAATACTGAGAAGGGAATGATACTGACTTGGTGCTCCATTTGATTAGCGGATCGTGGGCTTGCAACCATGGTAGGCCGAGTATGATGGGGAAGATTGGTGAGCGAATTAGGTCAAGCCGTAAGAACTCCCGGTGGCCGGAGTCCGTGACGACTGAAATAGGTTGGGTCTCCTGGGTGATGGGGCCTGAGCAAGGAAGGGATCCGTCGGCCAGGTGTATTTGTAGATCCTGCTCTTTGGTCTGTAGAGGGATCTTCAATCTGTGTGCCAAGGCGGAATCTATAAAACAGCTGCAGGCCCCGGAATCAACGATGGCCTGCAGGCGAGTCTCCTTTTCCGGAAGCTGCAGAGAAACAAACAACATCACATAAGCCTTGGGGATGTTATGGTTAGGAAAGTTCAATATGTTTGACTGAGGGAACTTACTGGGCCTGATCGGACAGCTGCGCAGGAAGTGCCCGGTTCCTCCGCAGTAGAGGCAAAGGTTAGACTGCCGTCTGCGCTGTTTCTCCTCGGAGGTCAAGGGACCTCGGACCAAACCGAGCTGCATTGGTTCGACCTCAGGGACCGATGCGGTAGTAACTGAAGGTGAAGTTTGGGATACTGTGGAGTGAGGTCGCGGTGATGCCCAGGCAGGGCGAGGCTGCTGAAACCGTTCTGAGCGCCGCTCCCTAAGGCGCCGATCAAGTTTTGTAGCTGCTTGAATAAGTTCCTCTAAGGAAGCAGGGGTCTCCATCCTGGCTAACTCGTCTTTGAGTAATTCAGATAGGCCTTGGCGGTACTGGTAACGTAAGGCCGGCTCATTCCAGTTGGTGTCGGCCGCCCACTTACGGAATTCTACTGTATAGTCCTCAATAGGTCTTCTTCCTTGGGACAAATGGTGCAAGATAGCTTCGGCGGTGGCCATACGTTGCGGATCATCGTAGAGCTGGGTCATGCTCTCAAAGAACGCTTCGATAGTGTTCAGGGCAGGGCTGCGCTGTTCCATCAGGCTGTGGGCCCAAGCCTGGGGTTCCTCGGACAGCAGGGAAATGGCAAACCCCACCTTGACGATCTCTGAAGAGAAGGTTCTTGGCTGTAGAGCGAAGTATAGGGAACATGCGTTTTTGAAAGCCCTAAACTTCTTGCGATCTCCCGAGAACCGTTCAGGTGTAGGGACCCTGGGCTCAGGAAGGGCCATAACCACAGTGGGGTTGGCCGGAGCTTGAGGAAGCGGACCCCCACTGCTGGGTGCAGGAGCTGCGGCTGCGGAGGGTAGTAACCCGGAGATCTGCTGCAGGCGGTTATCAACTTGTGTGTAGCCTTCTTGCAGCTTTTGTACGGAGTCCGCCAGGGTAGATACTTGCTGACATAAGATCTCCAAAGGAGAGCGCGCTCTGTCGGCCTCAGACATCTGGCTGGTTTGTACTGTCACAAACACGTACTTACCGAGGCCGAGATGCCGAGAGCGGCTCGCCCTTACGACCACGCGCACCCAGACCCCCGAAATGGGTACAGGAGGCTGGGGGCACGCGGAGGCACGGGCTTCCGGGTGAATAGCAGGTTCAGAGGCTGGAAGCGGGTGCCCCGAGATCCAGGGGGGAGCAAGGCTGCAAACACAAGCAGAGGTTAGGGAACAGGCAGGTATGATCAGGGTAGTCCAGCAGAGAGGTGGTTAAACAGGCCAGGGGTTCGGTACACAGGTCAGGCAGAGTGCTTAGGGACAATCCAGGAGAGTAGTGGTTAATCAGGCAGAGGTTCGGTACACAGAGCAGGCAAGCACTAGGGACAATCCAGGAGAGTAGTGGTTAATCAGGCAGAGGTTCGGTACACAGAGCAGGCAGAGTGCTTAGGGACAATCCAGGAGAGTAGTGGTTAATCAGGCAGAGGTTCGGTACACAGAGCAGGCAAGCACTAGGGACAATCCAGGAGAGTAGTGGTTAATCAGGCAGAGGTTCGGTACACAGATCAGACTATAAGGCTTAGGGAACACAGGCACAAGGAAGCAGGGGAGAGCTGACGACAAACCAGCAACCCGACAGGGTGCTGGAGCCGTCAGATATAGCCCCCGTGCCCGGCGAGCGCGTCAGCGTGACGCGCTACCGGGCACCCGCACGGGCTACGGCGCGCACACGGGGACCGCCGTGCACCCGCGCGCGCCGCACCATCAGGCCGCGGACGGGTGTGCGGCGAAGCGCTCGTCCCGTGCGCATGCGCACCGGAGCCCGGCGAGCGGAGACGCTCCCTGGCTCCTGACAGATAGTTTGACAATTACTTCATTATGCAACACTATACCCAAATGAATTTTATATCTTTTTTTGTGTTAAATAGAGCTTTCTTTTGGTGGTATTTAGTAACTGCTGTTTTTAAACTAAAAAAGAAAAAAAGACCAAACATTTTGAAAAGAAAAGGCTGTTTCCCTTACTTTCTATGCCAATCACGGCAATCACATGGTACCCAGCCCCTCAGATAGGCTACAGTACAGTTTCTCTGTGTGCCAAGCTGTCTAATGAAAGCTCAGTACACAGCGATTACTGGGCAGATCGGCTGCCCGTCGACTATTTATCCAGTGCGGTTCATAAACAGCACTGGGTAAATAATGGATCGCTGATCCGCCCTTGAAAAACAAACAGCAGTAGAAAAGTGGTTAATCAAGTTATCATTAAAGATACCTAAAGCCCAACAGCCTCCAGCTTTGCTATCACTTTAAATAGTTAATTTTGGCTAAGCTGGCCCAAACTGATTCCTTCACTGATTGCTGTGGCCACTCTTCTGTGTTCTAGCAGCTGTATGACTTCCAGTTTGCTGCTGGAACAAAATCAAGTTGGATTGAGCGCTGCTCAGTCATGCACATGAAGCCTTGTGTTTTATCAATGAGTACAAGGTTTCCTTTGAATGGCAGAGGTAGAAATCATGACATCATCCGCCTGCCTCTCCAGTTCAGCCATTCAGAGGAAGCCTTGTATTCACTGATAAAACACAAGGCTTGCTGTGAATGAATGAGCAGCTCTCAGCCCAACTCACTTTTGTTCTTGTAGAAAATGGGAAGTCTCTGTACTGCTGTCTCAACAGTTGCTGTATAACGTATGTAGCTGATGCTACTTACAGTGTATACAGCACTACAGTTATTAGCAAGGGAATTCTTTTGTATGGGCCGCCTTGGCCTAAACGTGCTATTTAAATTTATAGCAAAGCTGGAGTTAGGCATTAAGCTGGGCAAGCAATGTAAGATTTAAAATGGTTCTAAAGGCAGGTTGTTTAGCTTAGTGCATTCTCTACATTAAGCCAAAAATCCTTCTGTGTGCAGCAGCTCCCCTTATCCCTGAGCCCCATCGCGATCCAGCAATGTGCATGAGAGCCTCAGCTCTCCGGAGACTCTCCCTCCTGTTGCTGTCAATCACAGCCAGTGAGCCAATGAGGAGAGAAAGGGGGCAGCGCCAAGTCACGGTTCGGTGTGCAAATGGACACGCAGAGCAACAGCTCAGGAGCGAGTCTGCCTGGGTGCCCCATAGCAAATTGCTTGTTCTGTGGGCACTCAAAAGAAGGGAGGTGCCAGGAGCGTCGGCAAGGGACCCAAGAAGAGGAGGATCATGACTGCTCTGTGCAAAACCATGGTACAGAGCAGGTAAGTATGACATGTTTGTTATTTAAAAAAAAAATTGCCTTTAATATCACTTTAAGGTTGAACAAGAGAAATCACATCCACGCTAAGCAGTGTGGATGGGTAAATTGTCCCTGATTACTATTGTGTTCTGACCATCGGGCAGCACCCACCACTGTCAGAATATCAAACACGCTGCCCCTGTTTTTCACATTGAAGGATATGAAACAAGAGGGTGTCCACCAGGGCCGTCTTTAAGGCAGGGCAAAAGGGACAGCTGCCCTGGGCCCCATCATTGTTTTGGGGCCCAAAGCAGCAGCCTCATACTTGCCAACTATCCCAGTTTAAATTCCCTTGTCCCTTGAAGTTTTAGTCCTGTGCTGTGTCCCGATATCTCAGTGTGGAGTTCTGTTACTAATGCTGCCCAGCTCTGCCCTATTGTCATGTACAGATGACTCATCTGCAAACCCTGTGTTTACATGTAAATAACCTGCATTGCCATGTAAATAGCGGCAGCATTAATATGTTAATAGCGTTGGACCGTCTGCATTGATATGTAAATAGAGGCGGCATTCATATGTATATCATGCCTCCCTGAGTACAGTCTAACAACCAATCAGTGTGCAGTACTAAAGAGCAGCAACCTCTAGCAACCAATCAGTGAGCAGTATTGATGTACAGTAATCTCTAGCAACCAATTAACAAGCAGAAGTCACATGCTGTAACCTCTAGCAACTAAATCAGTGATCCATAATGTGTGCTGTGACCTCTAGCAGCCAGTCAGTGAGCGGTAATATGCTGTAACCTCTACCAACCAATCGCAATCACTGCCTGATCTGATTTAGTAAACTGATTTTAAGTCTAGCTGCTATTGTATGTCTCAGAGCAGGTGGAGCACGAAATTGCATGGGGGGGGGGGGGCCAAGAAAATGACTGCCCAGGGTCCAATCAATAGTAAAGACAGCCCTGGTGTCCACAGCTCAAACTTTAGCCAATTCATCAGGAACCGAACGAAATTTGCTCACAGTATGGTTAGCTTTAATCATGTGAATGTAATAGTATAGAGATCTTCAAACGTTTCACCTTCTAAATCTCTGAAGGGAAAAACATGGACAATATAATAAATAATAGAGATGTTTCAAATATAACTGCTGTTTGTGGTTCCATTAGTCATGCTGAATCTGTGGGAAAATATTCTCTCTTGTGGCAGCTTGTTGACAACAGAATGTTGATTTAAACTGCAGACTGTAAATACTTAATTGCCTGGGCTTTGGTACCAAAAACACTGATAGGCTGCATGGAGGCTTGGCACTCACCACTTGACTTGGATGAGATTTGCGCCTAACAATTAAGAAGAAGCAAGTAAGAAATTCAAGGTGCAGCACACATTATAAAGAAAAACAAAGTCACATTATGAAATATTTTTCAACACGGCCACCTAGTGTCCAAGAAGTGCTTTAGCTGGAAATATACCGTATATATCTCACAAAAGTGAGTACACCCCTCACATTTTTGTAAATATTTTATTATATCTTTTCATATGACAACACTAAAGAAATGAAACTTTGCTACAATGTAAAGTAGTGAGTGTACAGCTTGTATAACAGTGTATATTTGCTATCCCCTCAAAATAACTCAACACACACACAGCCATTAATGTCTAAACCGCTGGCAACAAAAGTGAGTACACCCCTAAGTGAAAATGTCCAAATTGGGCCCAAAGTGTCGATATTTTGTGTGGCCACCATCATTTTCCAGCACTGCCTTAACCCTCTTGGGCATAGAGCTCACCAGAGATTCACAGGTTGCCACTGGAGTCCTATTCCACACCTCCATGATGACATCACGAAGCTGGTGGATGTTAGAGACCTTGCGCTCCTCTACCTTCCATTTGAGGATGTCCCACAGATGCTCAATAGGATTTTGGTCTGGAGACATGCTTGGCCAGTCACCATTCACCTTTACCCTCAGCTTCTTTAGCAAGGCAGTGGTCATCTTGGAGGTGTGGTTGGGGTCGTTATGTTGGAATACTGCCCTGCGGCTCAGTCTCCACAGGGAGGGGATCATGCTCTGCTTCAGTATGTCACAGTACATGTTGGCATTCATGGCTCCCTCAATGAACTGTAGCTCCCCAGTGCTGGCAGCACTCATGCAGCCCCAGACCATGACACTCCCACCACCATGCTTGACTGTAGGCAAGGCACAATTGTCTTTGTACTCCTCACCTGCCGCCACACACGCTTGACACCATCTGAACCAAATACGTTTATCTTGGTCTCATCAGACCACAGGACATGGTTCCAGTAATCCATGTCCTTAGTCTGCATGTCTTCAGCAAATTGTTTGCAGGCTTTCTTGTGCATCATCTTTATGCAGTGTGTGGCATATGGTCTGAGCACTCACAGGCTGACCCCCCACCCCTTCAACCTCTGCAGCAATGCTGGCAGCACTCATTCATCTATTTCCCAAATACACCTTCACAATCTCTGGATATGGCGCTGAGCACGTGCACTCAACTTCTTTGGTCTACCATGGCGAGGCCTGTTCTGAGTGGAACCTGTCCTGTTAAACCGCTGTATGGTCTTGGCCACTGTGCTGCAGCTCAGTTTCAGGGTCTTGGCAATCTTCTTATAGCCTAGGCTATAAGTTCTTTGCCAAGAGGTGCCATGTTGACCTTCCAGTGACCAGTATGGTTAAGTGAGAGAGCGATAACACCAAATTTAACACACCTGCTCCCCATCCACAGCTGAGGTCTTGTAGCACTAACGAGTTACATAACACCAGGGAGGGAAAATGGCTAATTGGGCCCAATTTGGACATTTTCACTTAGGGGTGTACTCACTTTTGTTACCATTGGTTAATACATTAATGGCTGTGTGTTAAGTTATTTTGAGGGGACAGCAATTTTACACTGTTATGCAAGCTGTACACTCACTTTACATTGTAGCAAAGTGTCATTTCTTCAGTGTTGTCACATGAAAAGACATAATAAAATATTTACAAAAATGTCAGGGGTGTATTCACTTTTGTGAGATATTGTATATGAAAAAGTTGTTTCCTGAAATGCAGATTGGATTTTGATATTACCATTTCCTGATTCAGTTTATTTGCATTTCATAACCTGAAACTCCTCCACTTCCCTAATATAAAATATCAGGAAGAAAGGAACCATTTTATTGATTGACTATACAAACTAGATTGATGTAATGATTAAACATGAAGGCACAATTGGGCAGCTGAAAGTCTTTGTTCTCAGTGTACCACTACCCCCCTAGGAGTTGCAAATGTCAGGGTTCCCCACAGCTGCACAGGCCTTCACATAGCATTTCCTTCTTTCATCCAGACACAGAAAGCAGCCTTGGAGGTTGTTTTTGTTGTTTTATTAGGGGATAGTAACTTGGATGGGGTTAGGGATTATAGGATGCCAAACTTGAGAATGACAACAGAGCCAGGAACAACTTCCTCCATATATACAGCTTCTACTTGATTCTCCTGCACAATCTCTTGATTCTTTGTACAGCTCCGCTGGGTTCACTTCTTTAGGAAGTAATGCCGCGTACACAAATGATATTCCGATCGTGTGTGGGCTTCATCTGACTTTTTTTTTCAAAAATTCTGACGGACCTAGAAATAGAACATGTTTTAAATCTTTCCGACGGAATCAATTCTTATCGGGAAAACCATTCGTCTGTATGCTATTCCGACGGACCAAAAACGACGCAAGGGCAGCTATTGGCTACTGGCTATTGAACTTCCTTTTTCTAGTCTCGTCGTACGTCATCGCCTTCCAAATGAACGGACTTTGGTGTGATCGTGTGTAAGCAAGTCAGCGGAACTCCGTCGGAACTTCGTCGGAAAGACCGTCAGAGTTTATTCTAACGGAAAAACTGGTCGTGTGTACACGGCATAACAGTTTTTTTGTTAACTTAACAACAGTCCCTTACAGGCTAGGAACTGTCAGTCCCTTTGAAAAGTAGCACATGTGGAATGAACTGTTTCCTGCCACCTTCTGCTTCCCTGTAGACACTGATCCCAGCTCTACTCCTTGCAGAAATGTTAGCCCACCTGGCTCCCGCTTCACCAGCCCTCCTGGCTGCTTACTCCCAGTCCTCTTCTCCTGACTGATACACTGGAGATTCTCCCAGAGCAAGGCCGAAGGCTTAAGCACACCACTGTCTTCAAGAGAGAAATGCTGCATGTAGCAGTCTCTCTCCCTGTCTGTCCCTGCACTGTGCTGATCTACTCACTTTCCTTGCTCCAGCTGCCTCTTCGGAAAGCTTCCTCCATTTTTGTCTTGTGGTAGGATCCTACCAGGCCAGCCACCTGAGCCCTGGCCCGAGGTTGAGTCTCTCCCCAGGAGAGGTCCCTCAAGGGTCACCGACAGACTCCCTCAGCACTGGATCTCCATCTTATACCCAACTCCTTTCCCAGCATGACCCATGTCTGTTTCAGGGTTCCTTAGTCCCCTGCAGGCCCACTTCCTGGGGATTGGCTAAGGGCCCCTAAATATGCATAAAAGCTCCTCCTCACCTATGCCCACTAGTTCCAGAATATTCTCCAACTTTCCAGAGCCAGGGGAAGGTACCAGAGGGCTATCTGTATGAGTCATGCTGGCCTAACCTCTAATAACCCTGACCCAATTACAGACTCACTGGCTAGACATGAATCAGAGTATAGTTTGCTTACTCTCACTCTAGTAGCACACGCTAGAGCAGGGGTAGGCAACCAGGGGCCCTCCAGCTGTTGTGGAACTACATTTCCCATGAGGCATTGCAAGGCTGGCAGTTACAATTACTCCCAGAGGCATGATGGGACTTGTAGTTCTGCAACAGCTTGAGGTCCCCAGGTTGCCTACCCCTGCACTAGAGGGTACTATGTAAGCATAAGTGTTTATGTCTATGGAGGAGAGGTGACAGGACAACACCACCATGGAAAGCAACAGCTATCAGCTGACAAAATCAAACCAATATGATTAAGGCCGGGTTCACACTGGTACGACACGACAGACGTACCACTTTAGATCCAACCTTGCCCTGCGACTGGAAGTCCAACTTCAATGAACAGGGATCCAACTTTGATCCCCGACAATACCAGGCACTGTCTGTTATGAATCTTTAGGGGGATCTCCACGCACAATGTAAAAAAAAAAAAAAACAGGCATGAGTTCCCCCTCCAAGAGCATACCAGGCCCTTCGGTCTGGTATGGATTTTCAGGGGAACCCCCACGCCCAAAAAACGGCATTGGGGTCCCCCCACAATCCATACCAGACCCTTATCCGAGCACACAGCCTGGCAGGTCAGGAAAGGGGGTGGGGACGAACGAGCACCCACCCCTCCTGAACTGTATCAGGCCGCATGCCCGCAACATGATGGGGTGGGTGCTTTGGGGCAGGGGAGCCCTGCCCCCCCACCCCAAAGCACCTTGTCCCCATGTTGATGAGGACAAAGGCCTCTTCCTGACAACCGTGGCCATTGGTTTTTGTGGTCTGCGGGTGGGGAGCTCAGATAAGGGTCTGGTATGGATTTTGGGGGGGACCCAATGCCGTTTTTTCGGCGTGGGGGTTCCACTTAAAATCCATACCAGACTGAAGGGCCTGGTATGCTCTTGGAAGGGGAACCATGCCATTTTTTTAAAAAAATTGGTGTTGAGTTCCCCTTCAAAATCATCAGAGCACAATTCGCATGCCAAAGTCGGATCAGTCAAGACGGCGATCCGACTTTGATCCGACTTCAGTGATATTCAATGGGCTGAAGTGGGATCAAAGTCGGACCAAAGTAGTGCAGGGAGCATTTTCTTTTTTTTTCAATTAACAATTTTTATAGGTTATCTCGAAAAGGTTAACTATAATACACAGATGTGAAGGAGTCAATAATAGCAAATGTAAGAACAAAGCAGTGCGCAGTCTGTACGCCGCAAAGTTTGGGAGGTAAACTATATGCACAAGCAGTACGAAATATAATCTAATTCCTTTAGCAACAGTGCCCTTAGAGCACAACTTAATAAACAGTATCCTAGAGCTGATATCACATATAACTGTGCAGAGATAGTCTGCGAGTTAAGGAAGAGGAAAGAAAAGGGGGGGGGGAGAAGAAAAAATAGAAGGAATAAGGGGAGGGCAGTAGATTACCGCTTCGGCTCCTGTACCGGCTCACCGCAGGTCTTCCTGGAGATGCCACCTTTCCCAGACCACAGGGAGCATTTTCAAAGTCGGTCCGACTTGTGTCGGACCAGTTAAGGCGGCTCCCATAGGGAAACATTAAGTTTCACACGTCATGCGACATGAGCTCCCAATGTGAGAGCGTTTGTCGTGCCAGTGTGAACCCGGCCTCATTCAAATCAGGAGGTGATGTGAAAAGTTCCAGGGTTCCGTTTGTGTTTTTGCACATTTCAGGCTTGGGTTTAAAAAAAAAACCTTAAAAATAGCATAGAACAAAAAAACCTTCAAATAGAATCTACAAAAATTCAAACCAATACTGAAACCTTATCAACTGATTATATAAATAAAGAAATTGTTCCACAGTATTATCAAAAATTTAAAAATATGCCACAATTTTGTGTGGAAGTTGTAGATGGACTTTCGTTATCTTTGTCATACAGGGAAGCTCCATTTACAGTCCTTGTGGGTAATCCCACAAATTACGTAGATTAATGTACTTTGTATACTGAGCTTTTTATGATGTTATAAAATTGTGATATATTTTGTACACTGAATTTTTAGCTACTGTATTCGCTCCATAACTTGTGTTATAGTGGAAGCAGTTTTTAGACTTTAACTTTCTTATCTTTTTCATAAAAAGTTTTGTATTGGATGCACAGCTATATGACATGTGTAGAGCATATTTAAAGTCTCTTATATAGTTTGTTTGGATCCTTTGTGCAATTCAATTGGGATGATGCTCTCTAATGTTATATTGATTTTTTTATTATTAATTGTATAGACATCCTCTGTTTGGTTCTATTCCTATTGCAGTGAACCGTAATCCATATAAGTTGTCATTATTAGAGGACTTGTATCACCAAGAAAAATTTGACAGCGTTAGTCAAACATAAACTTGCAAAAGACAAGGGGGTGCATACCACTTACTGTATCTGTCATCTTTCTTTCACTGGTCGTCCAAGTCCTGGATTTCTGGCCAGTATGCATGTGGTTACAGACTCCCCTTCTTACACAGTCCAGCCACAAAACTGTAGTTATTTAACGTATTTAACTTTTTTTTTCTGACAGGGAACTTCTATGTTTCAAGTGGTGGTGACTGATAGCAACCTTCTCATCATGTCATTGGAGGAATCCGATTTAATGCCCTCATCTGTCTATGTTGCAAAAATCAGTGGCGAGTCAAAGAGTTATTTTCTCCAGTTTGAAGAATCCAATAGTTCACTGCCCAAACCGCTGATGTTTAATGCCAGTTACCATGACCATTTTTACACAGTGACCCTGATGGTGGTAAACTCCAACTTGACTTCAAGACCAGCCAGATCTGTGACAGTGCTGACCAGTAAGTATTAGCATTCTATATGACAAACTCTACAAAGCGTCTTTGCTTCTCAGCCAAACCTGACCCTCCCAATACATTTTTTAAATTTCTGGTTGTAATCTGATCACTAAACATAGTAACGGTGTGCACTTTTCTGAGACTGGATTACACCAATACAGGGTTTCTCAGCTATATACAAAGCTAAATCTGGGGTTTGTTGCATCCCCGATCTACAGGAAGCAATACAAAAGCAGACAGCACTCCACACTATCAGTATTTAAAGGGGTTACCCTCGTGTTTTTTCACCTTAATGCATCGTATGCATTAAGGTGAAAAAACTTCTGACACTGACTAGCCCCCCCAGCCCCCCCGTTTTACTCACTTGAGCCTGTTCGTTCCCACGGCGGAGACGCGCTCTACCTCTCTGCCCGTTGTCTCAGCTCTTGATTGGATAGATTGATAGCAGCGCAGCCATTGGCTCCCGCTGCTGTGAATCAAATCCAAGGGGCGGGAAAAATATTTAAAGTCAGCAGCTACAAATACTATAGCTGTTGACTTTTAATTTTAGGGCACTTACCTGTGCAGGGAGCCCGCGATATCGGCACCCCAGCCGATCTTCGGATCGACTCCCAGGTGCTGCCACCGCCATTCCTGGTAAGGAAACCTGGTAGTGAAGTCTTTCAGCTTCACAGCTGGTTCCCTACTGCACATGAGTGCAGCGCGCTGCGTTTTTCAGTTGGCCCAGCAGCGGGGGAAGGAGGAGGGGGGCCAAATTTCAGGGAGATCGGGCCGCGGCCCTGTCTCCAGAAGTGGGGAAGGGGACCTGTCAAAAACAGGTCCCTGTTTCCTCTCTCCCCTGAAAAGTGCCAAATGTGGCACCGGAGGGGGAGGATGCGTATAAGCGGAAGTTCCACTTTTGGGTGGAACTCAGCTTTAAGTAACATGATATCACAGTCCATGTACATCAATTTGGTTCTCCAGGATAAGGCTGGCAGATTGTTCTCCAGGATAAGGCTGGATGCCCGCGGGCCATCCTACTGAATCCGGCCACCTCACCAGCCACCTCACCTGTACGCACTCAGCCAACCCCGCAATCCTGTATATATGTCAGCCCCCCTCACACCTGTATATATGTCAGCATCCCCCCCACACACACCTGTATATATTGGATGGTCTGCTTACACGGAAACACGCCCACCGATAAGTGTTTATGGCATCACTCTAGGGGGTCCCGCCTACTGACTGCTGCACTGGACGGAGCTACCCTGTTTGTTTCTGGCCCTTCACTGGAAAGCCGTGGTGTGACGTTACCAGTCGCTGAGTGTCAGGTTGCCATACAAGCTTACTAAAGCTTGCCGTCTGGTAAGCGTACAGTACATACGGTGGTGGATTTCCTCACATATTGGAGTCTGTGTGATCGATTAACCTCACCTTTATTTGTCTTGAACACTTTCGGATGGTTTTATCCACGGACTTGTCATCATTACATCCACATTCCTTATTGTTGGGACTAATTTTTATCAGCCCTTTATGTTTTGTGACCATCCCTGGGTGCCTCCTCCAAACGGTACCTCCCGCCCTTCAAACCCTTCCAGCAGACTGATGGCTAATACCAGCTCTTTACCCCAACCATCGTACACAGACAAGATGTTAAGGTAAAAACCAAAGGCATGACTGTTTATTGAACAGAAATACAATTTTTTTTTATACTTTTCAAAAATAGGGGCAGCCACCAAATTAACTTAAAAACAAATATTACACATTAGGGTAAACATCCCACAATGGTTAGGTAGTTAAGTTGACACAAGACTAATCAAGAGGATTAGCAAACAGACAGAAACAATAGGAGACTCACTCAACAATGGAAATTAACCTGTAGGAGGCACACAATGGGGAAATTACACAATGGGAGAAAGACGCATAACCGTGAGCACATAACACCTTAAAGTGGTTGTAAAGTCAGTTCATTCTATGCATCAAGACAGGGCTAAACATTTCAAATCCTGAGCTACTAGCCAGGCCTCAAAGGTTACTCACCACCAGTTGCCCCACCCAACTCCTACCCTGCCCCACCCCTAATTCTGCCCCTAAACACACCCTCATAACTTATCTTATGAAATGACACTTAAAAGTTTTAGCCTACCTGTATCCATCAATGCCATTTCACCTGTGCCCAACAATGCAGCCTACCTGTGTCCATCAATGCCGCTTCCCCTGTGCCCAACAATAAAGCCTACCTATGTCCATCAATTCCGCTTCACCTGTGCCCAACAATGCAGCCTACCTGTGTCCATCAATGCTTCTTCACCTGTGCCCAACAATGCAGCCTACCTGTGTCCATCAATGCTGCTTCACCTGTGCCCAACAAAGCAGCCTACCTGTGTCCATCAATGCCGCTTCACCTGTGCTCAACAATGTAGGCTACCTGTGTCCATCAATGCAGCCTCACTTGTGCCCAACAATGCAGCCTAACTGTGTCCATCAATGCAGCCTACCTGTGTCCACCAATGCTGCTTCACCTGTGCCCAACAATACAGCCTACCTGTGCCCATCCATGCCGCTTCACCTGTGCCCAACAATGTAGGCTACCTGTGTCCATAAATGCAGCCTACCTGTGTCCATCAAAGCAGCTTCACCTGTGCCCAACAATAAAGCCTACCTATGTCCATTAATGCCACTTCACCTGTGCCCAACAATGTAGGCTACCTGTGTCCATCAATACAGCCTGCCTGTGTCCGTCAATGCAGCCTACCTGTGTCCATCAAAGCAGCTTCACCTGTGCCCAACAATAAAGCCTACCTATGTCCATTAATGCCACTTCACCTGTGCCCAACAATGCAGCCTACCTGTGTCCATCAATGCTGCTTCACCTGTGCCCAACAATGCAGCCTACCTGTGTCCATCCATGCCGCTTCACCTGTGCTCAACAATGTAGGCTACCTGTGTCCATCAATGCAGCCTCACTTGTGCCCAACAATGCAGCCTACCTGTGTCCATCAATGCAGCCTACCTGTGTCCACCAATGCTGCTTCACCTGTGCTCAACAATGCAGCCTACCTGTGCCCATCACTGCCGCTTTACCTGTGCCCAACAATGCAGCCTACCTGTGTCCATCAATGCCGCTTCACCCGTGCCCAACAATGCAGGCTACCTATGTCCATCAATGCCGCTTCACCTGTGCCCAACAATGCGGCCTACCTGTGTCCATCAATGCTGCTTCACCTGTGCCCAACAATGCAGCTTACCTGTGTCCATCAATGCTACTTCACCTGTGCCCAACAATGCAGCCTACCTTTGTCCATCAATGCTGCTTTACCTGTGCTCAACAATATAGGCTACTTGTGTCCATCAATGCAGCCTCACCTGTGCCCAACAATAAAGCCTACCTGTGTCCATCAATGCAGCCTAACCTGTGCCCAACAATGCAGTCTACCCATGTCCATCAATGCAGCCTACCTGTCTCCATCAATGCTGCTTCACCTGTGCCCAACAATGCAGCCTACCTGTGTCCATCAATGCCGCTTCACCTGTGCCCAACAATGTAGGCTACCTGTGTTCATCAATGCAGCCTACCTGTGTCCATCAATGCAGCCTACCCATGTCCATCAATGCCACTTCACCTGTGCCCATCAATGCCGCTTCACCTGTGCCCAACAATCCAGGCTACCTGTGTCCATCAATCCAGCCTCACCTGTGCCCAACAATGCAGCTTACCTGTGTCCATCAATGCTACTTCACCTGTGCCCAACAATGCAGCCTACCTTTGTCCATCAATGCTGCTTTACCTGTGCTCAACAATATAGGCTACTTGTGTCCATCAATGCAGCCTCACCTGTGCCCAACAATAAAGCCTACCTGTGTCCATCAATGCAGCCTAACCTGTGCCCAACAATGCAGTCTACCCGTGTCCATCAATGCAGCCTACCTGTGTCCATCAATGCTGCTTCACCTGTGCCCAACAATGCAGCCTACCTGTGTCCATCAATGCCGCTTCACCTGTGCCCAACAATGTAGGCTACCTGTGTCCATCAATGCAGCCTACCTGGGTTCATCAATGCAGCCTACCTGTGTCCATCAATGCAGCCTACCCATGTCCATCAATGCCACTTCACTTGTGCCCATCAATGCCGCTTCACCTGTGCCCAACAATCCAGGCTACCTGTGTCCATCAATCCAGCCTCACCTGTGCCCAACAATGCAGCCTACCTGTGTCCATCAATGCAGCCTACCTGTGTCCATCAATGCAGCCTCACTTGTGCCCAACAATGCAGCCTAACTGTGTCCATCAATGCGGCCTACCTGTGTCCAACAATGCTGCTTCACCTGTGCTCAACAATGCAGCCTACCTGTGCCCATCACTGCCGCTTCACCTGTGCCCAACAATGCAGCCTACCTGTGTCCATCAATGCCGCTTCACCTGTGCCCAACAATACAGGCTACCTATGTCCATCAATGCCGCTTCACCTGTGCCCAACATTGCAGCCTACCTCTGTCCATAAATGCAGCCTCACCTGTGCCCAACAATGCAGCCTACCTGTGTCCATCAATGCTGCTTCACCTGTGCCAAACAATGCAGCCTTACTGTGTCCATCAGTGCTGCTTCACTTGTGTCCATCAATGCTGCTTCACCTGTGTCCATCAATGCAGCCTACCTGTGCGGAACAATGCAGAGTACCTGTGCAGGGGAAGAGAGGAGAGGAAGAGGATTGCCGGCCGGATCCTCATAGCGTCGGGGAACATCACTGTAACAGCGTTCATTTCAATTGCCGTGTGTAATCGCCGCTCGCCGTCACATACAGCCCCGCCTAATGGCCGGGGGACTTTGATATACGTCACACGTCCTGGGATTGGATGGGTGATCTATCAATCAAAGTACCCGGTCCAGGAGGTGGGGTTCTATGTGAGAGCGAGCGGCGGGAACACACAGCAATTGAAACGAAAGCTGTTACAGCGATGTTCCTCGCTCTGATGATCCCACTGGCTCTCTTTTCCTCTGGGCGATCACTGGGAAAATGGCTCCCGTTCAACCCCGCCTGCTGGCGGTGCTCGTCCCCCTCCCCCCCACCCCTGCTCTCAGGCAGCCCACGCTCACCAGCCACCATTTTCCTCTCACAAAATGTGAATAGGCGAGTGGAAAACTTGAGGGCTGCATTAAGATAAAAAAACCTTCTGTGTGCATCAGCCTCTGATACTTACCTGAGGCCCGTCTCTCTCCAGCGATGTACAGAAGTGCCTCAGCCATCCAGGATGCTCCTTCCTGATTGGCTATGACACAGAAGGGGCACCATTGGCTCCCCCTGTTGTCAATGTCAGTTAACTAATCAGGAGGGAGAGGGGGCGGGGCCAAACCGGGGCTCCATGTCTGAATAGACACAGGGAGCTGTGGTTTGACTCGGGTGCCCCCATAGCAAGCTGCTTGCTGTGGGGGCACTCAACAGGAGGGAGGGGCCAGAAGAGCCAAAGAGGGACCCGAGAATAGGAGGATCTGGGCTGCCTGTGCAAAACACTGCACAGAGGAGTAAGTATAACATGTTTATAGAGGAAAAAAATTAGACTTTACAATCCTTTTAATAAACAGATTACACATACCAGAATCAGGTTGTTTTGAGATGATTAGAATCTTCTGCTTTTGAGTCTCTAAGTCTAAGAGGGGGATGAAGCAGTCAATGCTAGTTTGGACTGTCTTTTCCCAAACGAAACACAGAGGCCCCAAATCTGTATCCGGGTCCCCCCAGTTCTCAGATCCTGTGTGTTTCGGGGAGACATGGAATTGAATCTGAAGTAAAACTACTCCAAAGGTCCCCCAGGAACACACCTCCCAAAGAATAGAGCCCCCTCAAATACATTGGGGTTGTTATACTAAAGGCAAATCCACTGTGCACTACAAGTGCACTTGGAAGTGCAGTTGCTGTAGATCTGAGGTGGACATGCAAGGAAAATAAAAACAGCATTTTTGCTTGCACATGATTGGATGATAGAAATCAGCAGAGCTTCCCCTCATTTCAGATCTTCCCCTCATATCTAGAGCAACTGATAACTCATCATTTCCTAGTGCACTTGCGGTGCACTTGCAGTGCACAGTATATTTGTCTTTAGTAAATTAGCCTCATAGTCAGTAGGCAAAAGGCTAGCCTGCAGACCCCTCCAAAAGCCCCTGCCCAGTTGGGTCTGTCACACTTCCCCTTCAGACTTGTTTACTAAGGCTGGCCATAGAGGGATAGAGGCCGGCCATAACAACCCCAAACACACCTCCAAGATGACCATTGCCTTGCTAAAGAAGCTGAGGGTAAAGGTGATGGACTGGCCAAGCATGTCTTGAGACCTAAACCCTAATGAGCATCTGTGGGGCATCCTCAAACGGAAGCTGGAGGAACGCAAGGTCTCTAACATCCACCAGCTGTCGTCATGGAGGAGTGGAAGAGGACTCCATTGGCAACCTGTGAAGCTCTGGTGAACTCCATGCCGAAGTGAGTTAAGGCAGTGCTGAAAAATAATGGTAGCCACACAAAATATTGACACTGTGGGCCCAATTTGGACATTTTTACTTAGGGGTGTACTCACTTTTGTTGCCAGTGGTTTAGACATTAGTGGCTGTGTGTTGAGTTATTTTGAGGGGACAGCAAATTTACACTGTTATACAAGTTGCACACTCACTACTTTACATTGTAGCAAAGTGTCATTTCTTCAGTGTTGTCACATGAAAAAATATAATAAAATATTTACAAAAATGTGAGGAAGGTACTCACTTTTGTGAGATACTGTATGTAATTTTCCTATACACTTCTAATGTCCTATATTCTGCTTTGCCTTCTAGAACCTCTTTCAGTAAGCCAACTTTCAGTCCATGACTACAAACCATCTCCAGAAACTGGAGTTGTCTTTGAAGTTAAATATCCAGAGAAGTTTAATGTCTTCAGCAGAGTAAATATCAGTTACTGGGAAGGCAACAACTTCCGCTCTGTGCTTTATAAAGGTCAGTAATATATTTATGCTGTTCGCTTTCACCTACACAAAATGTACACTCTGTCCTGCAATCCAACTGTCATCTATGTCTTCTCAATCTGGATTGCTTTCAAATTTAAGACAGCCTTTTATGAATCCTCATAAACACATTAAATAGTAATATGTTATGGCTGGAAGCTGCAGAAAACACACTGTAGCCTTCAGTGGTCCTTAGAGGGGAACATCATCTGTCGTCTGTCAACCAACCCCAAGTCTCAAAATTAGTGTGAGTTTAGGTAAAGGGTTATCACTGTGCATGATGCTGAACAGGTGATTGAGAACACTATTTGTCTCAGAGCAATAGCAGTCTGCAGTGCTGGTGGGGAGCCTTTGCTCTCATAGGAAATTGCTATACTGACAGGGTCTATTTAGCTATATTAAGGACCAGTTCACACTAGAACATGGTGCAGGAAAGGTGCATTTGGTGCATGTTCCATGGCATTACAATGCATTTGGTGCAGCATGGTTTTTAAAAGGAGCGCATGCACTGCTTTTTTTTGCGACCCGGTGAGATTTGCAGCCTATTCAAATAAATAGGCTGCAAAGTCGCACCACACAGCAATGCGCGGGAATCACAAAGGAACACTGTTTTCCTTTCTGTTTCAAAGGATGGGCTAATAATTTGGTGAATGTCATCTCCTCAGTCTGGACACTTGTGTTTTTCAAGTTGTCCATAGATTGGAAGAGGTCTCTTTTATATAACCAGAACTGATGATATTTCTATGACTCACATGTACACATACATGAAAAAAAATAGAAAAGGGACTAATTGATACCCTCTCACATAGGAATTGTCAAGCATAGTAGAAACAGTTGTGCACAATACTGAGAAATTTTCTATTAATAATTTTGAATGAAATAACTGTAATAATTTACATCCTAATTGCAGGTAAGAGATTATATTTAGCACATTGGATTAATAAATGATTCACCTCTTTTATATCTGAGATCTGCCTTATTTTTTTCATATTTTTTTTAATACATTTCATATAGAAGATGTATATACTACTGTTCTATATATTCAGGTATTATACCCTAGAGATGTGCACGATGGAAAAATTAAATATTTTTTTGATTAATTTGTTAAGTTAATAATTTTGTTACGTTGTATTCCTTATGTTAGAATGATTCATTTTTGGAATTCACTGTGTATATTAGTTATTTTTAGATCAATTTGAAATTTGAATTTCGGAAGTTGGCTATATTTGTTCTATTTTTTTAATCTATTCTTTTATTTTCTATTCTATTTTATTCTGTTTTTTCCATTGCATTCTATTTTATTCTATTTTTTATGTTCTATTCTGTTTTATTCTATTCTTTTTTATTCTATTCTTTTTTATTCTATTCATTTATAGTGTATTCTATATATGCTATATGCTATATATGCTATTAAGCAGCCTAAGTAGTAACCATCATCTTATTTTACTATTTCACCTTACTGTATTTATTGCAATATGTATCTATTTAGAATTTAACCACTTCCGGACCGCCCGCTGTCATTATACGTCAGTTAAATACCGGGGTTATGGCAGCAGATAGCTGCCATAACCCAGTATTTTCTTAAACAGCGGGCAGTCAACGTTATGATAAAAGTGGTCTCCGTGGCAGATTTCCCGCATGATCACTTTTATCAGTAGCGGGAGAGGTGCCCCTCCTGCAGCGTTACGGTCGTCTCCGCCGCTTGTCAGAGACGATCCAATCCTTTACCTTCAGAGGCTGGAAGTCGAGTGAGGGAATGATGGCCCCCACTCGACTGAATGATGTTGGATGACGGAAGCAACGTCAAACATCACTTCCGTCCAATGGCCTTAAAGGGACATTTTTTGTTATAATTTATTTTGGATTTATTGAAATTCGTTACTATTTTGATTCATAACAAAGCTGATCGCACATGTCTATTGTACCCCTCATTTGTATGTTGTACTATTTCACAGATTGCCACTTGCAGGGTTCCTGTCAGATTTTTTTATATTCCTCTAATTTACTATTTTTTTAGATTATTTCTAAAATCTGATTTTTTTTTTTTTTTTTTTTTTTAATCAAAAGCACTTCTTGTTCTGAAAGTGCTACCATTGCCTTTTATTTTACCTCTCATAATCCCATGTTGTGATTGATGGTGAAATCTGTGCCATCTCTCACACATGTTGGGCTATGTATGGCCACTGTAGGACCCCATTATGGGCCTGACCATCTGCAGTAAGAAGACACAAAGAAGCATTACCATGTTTCTGACATGGCTTTTCTATGTATTTATTCTTTTGAGGGAAAATAATCTGTTTTAGTTCCCTGACACAAAATTGATAAAAATATATATTTGCAGATTTCTTCAAAGGCAAAACTGTGTTTAATCACTTGATGCCAGGGATCTGCTATTCTAATATCACCTTCCAGTTGGTATCAAAGGCCACCTTTAATAAAACCACCTTAATTAAAAGCAGCGGAGTAGGACATGAGCCACAGCAACACCGGACAGGTAAGGAGAAAAGACATACAGTAATAGCTAAAATATGCAGTATATCATGGCTACAAATGATGTCCTTCACATTGCTGGCATTCCCAGGGACTCCAATCTATATATAAAGGAAGTGCCATGTTTACATGTAATATTTTGACTTGCAATATGGACATTGGGTAGGGTTGCCACCTCATCCCTTTAAACCGGAACACATATTAATTACACAGACTCTGAGGCTAAGTTAATGCAGATAAGGCACCAGGTGAGTTTATTACCACCTAAATCAGCCACAGAACCTGTGTAATTAATATGTTTTCGATTATAAAGGAATGAGGTGGCAACCCTAATATTGGGTCACATTTGATCTAGAAATGATATACAGGTAAATGTTCATGGGATGATTATGGGGTATTGTGGTCTTGTTGGATGCACACCTGGTTACATTTCAGTTTTGTGAAATGGATGACATTTTCTCTAGACTTATAACGTGTGCCACTATTCTCTAGGACATGTATCTATCTGTGACATTTAAATATTTTCTTGGTCTTCAAATCTCCCAGACATCAAGATTTTTTTCTACATAAACAGATTGTTGTGTGGACAACAGCTGAAAACATTGCCATAGGCAGCTCATAGATCTGGTCTGCATCCAAGGTTAATTTACTAAAGGGAAATTCACTCTGCACTACAAGTGCACTGCAACACAAGTCAATGTCAAGGCACTGGGAAATTCTGAGAGTCACTTATTATTAAACCCTCAACACCTGATCACTCAAACCAGACTGTTAATTTCCTGAAATTGTCTGCATTGGAGACCAGGCTGCAGACATAGCAGAGTGGCTCTTGTGTCTGACATTCGGTAAGGAGCTCCATCATAGGCTGATCAATGCTTATGTTGTTGAAATGAAATGTGAATGGGCAGTGAAGCCTCTGCCTCTGCCTCGCCATGCTTTTCTTCTAATACTGGGGATGCCACCTTTTGGTACTTGGGAAACCTGAACAAGAAGGGGAGGTCTGTGGTGCACTATGCCTGCCATATAGAAGGCATGGCTTCTCTAAAGTGGACATGGCAAATAGGTGTCCTTAGGCTGGGTTCACATGTAAGCTATATGCGGCTCACAGCAGGGATCCGGTGCCTCCCCATTCACAGTTTCAGGTCCGATTTTAGCCCAAATTGTTGGCTGAATTCGGACCAGAAGACGCACAGGACCCAGTGCAAATTTGCACTGGAGCCGCATCCAATTCGCACTACTGTGAACTTAGCGTTATACCCATGTAGTTTACTCATATTGAGCACAGTAAAACAGAAAAAAGTTTTTATTTACATTTTTATAACCAGCAGATTTTCTTGCATCTGTACACTTTTTTCTTTCATACTTGCAGGCATAGGCATGCGCACAGGGTGTGTTGGGTGTGCCTGGGCACACCCTAATCACTCCGTGCGGTGCCGATTCCCCCTACTTCCTATCTCCCCCCTGCAGCTTCCCTCCTCTCCTCTCAAGAGTGGGGAAGGGGCTGGTAAATATTTCATTAACTGGCCTTTCTTTTCTGAATAAACACAGTGAGTGATCTGTAATGATCGCTCCTGCCTTCATTCTTAACTGAAGCATAGTAAACTATATTTACTGCAGACTGCAGAGAAAATGACAGTAATCGCTGTCCTCTGTCTCAAAAGTGAGACATCGGGTCTGTTTAGACCATGGGTCTTCAAACTATGGCCCTCCAGTTGTTCAGGAAATACAATTCCCATCATGCCTAGTCATGTCTGTGAATGTCAGAGTTTTACAATGCCTCATGGGATGTGTAGTTCTGCAACAGCTGGAGGGCCATAGTTTGAAGATCCCTGGTTTAGACCCTTGATATTTCACCAATGCCCTATAACAGGGCACCAATTTTTTCTTTAAATACCGTATTTATCGGCGTATAACACGCACTTTTTTCCCCTTAAAATCAGGGGAAAATCGCGGGTGCGTGTTATACGCCGATCCCCTGCGATCCAGAACGAAAAAAATCGCCGACCGCGATTTGAAAATGGCGCCGCCGGCGCCGAAATACACAGTGGCGGTCCTCGGCTCTTCTCGGCGGCTTTCGGTTTCACTCGAGCGCCGCCCGAACCTAGCCGAGTATACTCGGCTAGTTTCGGATAGCTCCGCTCACCGTCCGAGTGGAACCGAAAGTAAACGAGAGCCGCCGAGAAGAGCCGAGGACCGGCTCTGTGTATTTCGGCGCCGGCGGCGCCATTTTCAAATCGCGGTCGGCGATTTTGAAGCTCAGAGGCTTCAGCAAGACTGCACTGGGGCAAGGCTGGACTGGACACTGGGGAAGGCTGCACTGACATGGCTGCACTGACATGGCTGCACTAGCAAGGCTGCACTGACAAGGCTGCACTAGCAAGGCTGCACTGACAAGGCTGCACTGACAAGGCTGCACTGACATGGCTGCAATGATGGGCATTTAAATGTAAGTTTTTTTCCCTTCAACTTCCCTCCTAAAAGTTTTTTTTCCTTAAAATTCCCTCCTAAATTGAGGTGCGTGTTATACGCCGGTGCGTGTTATACGCCGATAAATACGGTAATATTGTAAAAAATAATAATAATTAAAAAAAAAAAAACTACTGACACTGACCACTGCCCTACTGACACAGATCTCTGCTCTACTGACACCGTCCACTGCTCTGCTGATATACACACATGTGTGTTTGTGCTCTGGGGTGCACACCCTAATGCAATAGGCTGCGCACACCAGTGCTTGCAGGTTTATGGATGCCAGTGACATAACTAGCATAGTGGACATACAGGGCTCAATTGACTAAATAATATCTCATAAGATAATTAAATCATGTGAAAAGTTTTTTCCAATTACCTCATGAGATGCTGAAAATGTCAATTTACTATCACAAACCAAAAACATGAGGTAAATAGCTTATAAAATTGTATCAAAGTAAATTCACTAAAGGAAATATATAACTGTGCGATTTAAATAAGTAGTGGTCCAGGTATGAGGTATTTAGGGAATGTAAAAATATAATAGCCAATTTGGAGGAGTCTCTACCTTTTAGACCCCTTTCAGACTGGGGCAGTTTTCAGGCACTTTAGCGCTGGAGATAGCCTCTGCTAAGCGCCTGAAATCTGCCTCCCATTCATTCCAGTGTGACTTTTTACACTCAGGCGGTGCGCTTGCAGGATGTTCCAAAAAGTCCTGCAAACAGCTTCTTTGGGGCGGGTTGGGAGCGCTGTATTTAGTGCTCCCAAAACGTCCTGGCCATTGGAATGAATAGGCACCGCTTTCAAAGTGTCTGAAAAGCGATTTGAAAGCGCCACAAAGTGGGAGTTTATAACCTTTTTTTTGGGGTAAAAGCCGATAGCGGCTGAAAAGCATTGCTTAAACAGTGCTAAAGTGCCGCTAAAACGAGCGACACTTTAGCGCTAACAGCTGGCTCTTTCAGTGTGAAAGCAGTCTTAGACCCCTTTCACATTGAGGCAGTTTTCAGGTGTTTTAGCGCTAGAAATACTGTCTGTAAAGCGCCTGAAATCTGCCACCCATTCATTACAATGGGTGCTTTCACACCCGGGCGGTGTGCTTGTGGGACATTCGGAGAAGTCCCACAAGCCGCATTTTTGGGGCAGTTTGGGAGCGCTGTATACAACAGTAATGCATAGAAACCTAAATATGGAAAAAGACTTCTGCTATAAAACATATCCAATAAAAAAATTGAAAGAATCAAATTTCTTCATAAAGTTAGGCCAATATGTATTTTGCTACATATTTTTGGTAAAAAAAAATCCCAATAAGCGTATATGGAATGGTTTGTGCCAAACCATAGCGTCTACAAACTATGGGATATTTTTATTCATTTTTATTTATTTAGTGGTACTGCGATATTACAGCAGACATTTGGACACTAACTGACACTTTTTGGGGACCAGTGACACTAATATAGTGATCAGTGCTAAAAAATCTGCACTGTCACTGTACTAATGACACTAGCTGGAAAGGGGGGTTAACATCAGGGGCGATTAAAGGGTTAACTGTGTGCCTAGCCTGTGTTTTACTACAGTGTGGGAGGTGATTTTACTAGGGGAAAATATGGTTCCATGTCCCTGCTTTGCAGAGACACAGGATCCATGCCTTCCCCCCTGTCAGAGCAGTGATCTGCAGCAATCTACACAGGCAGACCGCCGTTCTGTGTCTCCGCACAATGATCGACGGGTGCTGGCGGACATTGAATCCGCGGTACCCACTGATCTGCTCCCGCTGTGTATAATCACAGCAGGAGCGAGCCGGTGGTGGCCACTCATTCACACCCGCTACCCGGAAGAGCTGGATCACGTATATATAGTAAAACTGCTACAGGAGCGGTCAACAAGTGGTTAAACTATAACTAAAGACAAAACTTTTTTTTTTCTTTAGTTTTGGGATAGAGTGGAGAGGGATTAGACCCCCTGTAATTGTGTTATTGCTGTCTAGAACCTCTATTAAAATTTTTTAGTAATGATCGTGAAAATAAAACAAATACTAATAATTGCCAAAATCCGAAACAGTAAAGACTTGCTTTATCTGAATGTTGCATATATTAATGTTGGTAAATAAATACATAAAATGCAAGTGCTATTAGCAGCACATGTAGGCCACCTTGGAGTACAGTAACATGGGAATAATGAAATACGGAAAAAGAAAAAAAAAAAAACTTTGGGGTTTAATGGTGGTATGCTCTCATAGCGAACGACCTACAGGGGACTAAATTATAGTGATTTGGTTCTCTAAAGGTTCTCTAAACAACAGTGACTTGACAATACATAGGCAAACAAGAGCAATCATGACAATACTTGGGCAATAATACACAATACACAGGCAACAGTAAATCTGTAAATTTGACTGCTCCCCTGTTCCCTTTCTCCAGCGAAAGCTGACCTGGACTTCCATGTTAATTATCCACAATGTGACCACCATACAAGCAAACAGGCTTATAGTATTGCAGGCACTGTGAATGAAGAGCTATATTAGTCTAGCCCAGGGGTCTTCAAACTATGGCCCTCCAGTTGTTCAGGAATTACAATTCCCATCATGCCTAGTCATGTCTGTGAATATCAGAGTTTTACAATGCCTCACGGGATGTGTATTTCTGCAACAGCTGGAGAGCCGTAGTTTGAAGATTCCTGGTCTAGCCAGTTACTCTAACTGTAGGGACAATGCTGATCCACTTAGATTGCTGCAATTGATACATACATATGATTATTGTAATAATACTATGTTCACAATAAATATCATATATTTTCTCACATGAAGCAGAATTCATTCACTATTTCTTCTTTCCTTTAAGCACCTTATCCACCTCAAAATATTTCCATACAAATATTCCTTGTAAACCTTAGCAGTTTGGAAGATCCAGCTGGAAGAACTGCCGTAGAAACATCCACAACAGAAATCAAACTCATCAACCCCACGGAGAAGTCAGCAGAAATGTATGATGACCAGTCTGAGAGTTCAGCAGCTAGTTCCCCTTATAACTGGACTGAAGAGAAATATCTAGCTAACAGCTCTGAAACAACAGCTCCACCCTACTGGTGGGTCAGTGAGACTGCAACAGTGGATGTTGAAGGGTTTGTGAACGAAATCCCCCCAGACTATGAGAATCCCACTTCAGTAAGTTTCTCAGCTGAAACTGTCCAAGATCCTCTTTCTCCACCCAGCTTTAAAGTCTCAATCACCTGGTTCCCACCAAAGCCACCAACTGCATTTGATGGTTTCAACATATATATTCACAAGGATGGTAAATATCTAACACGTTGAGTCATGTTTAGTGTAACAATTTTTCATTCTGTGCCATTTTGAAAAAGATTTAAAGTGGACTTGAACTAAAAAAGTTAAGATTGCTATCTTATAGAAAACATCTAGATATGCTAAGCAGCCTGACAAATCTACTTTTTATCTCAACCACTTCAGCTCCGTAAGGTTTTTCCCCTTTCATGACCAAGCCATTTTTTTCTATGCAGCACCTTGCTACTTTAACTAATAATCGCGCAGTTATGCAATGCTGTACACACATAAAATGTATTTCATTTTTTTCACACAAATAGAACTTTCTTTTGGTGGTATTTGATCATCTCTGGGTTTTTTATTTTTTTATTCTATAAACGAAAAATAAGACTGACAATTTTGAAAAAAAAAAAACAATATTTTTTACTTTCTGCTATAAAACATATCCCATAAAAAATATATAAATCAAATCTCTTAATAAATTTTGGCCAAAAAGTACTCTGCTCATGTCTTTGGTAAAAAAAAATTGGTTGATTGGTTTGTGTGAGAGTTAGGGCCCTTTCACACTGGGGCGGTTTGCAGGCGCTATTGCGCTAATAATAGCGCCTGCAAACCGACCCAAGGGCTTTCACACTGGAACGGTGCGCTAGCAGGATGGGAAAAAAAGTCCTGCTAGCAGCATCTTCGGAGCGGTGAAGGAGCGCAGTGTATACCGCTCCTTCACCGTTCCTGCCCATTGAAATCAATGGGACGGCGCGGCTATACCGCCGGCAAATCGCCTCTGCAGAGGCGCTTTGCGGTGGTTTTTAACCCTTTCTCGGCCGCTAGCGGGGGGTAAAACCACCCTGCTAGCGGCCGAATACCGACGGTAAAGCGCCGCTTACAATAGCGGCGCTTTACCACCGACGCCGCCCTTGCCTCAGTGTGAAAGGGCCCTTATAGCATCTACAAACTATGGGATATATACTGGAATTTCTTTTTTTTTTTATATATATATACTAGTAATGGCGACTAGTGACTAGTAGTGACTTATAGCGGGACAGCAGGCAATCTGACACTAACTGCCACTGACATCACCAGTGACATTATTACAGTGATCAGTGCTAATAATATGCACTGTCACTTTACTAATGACACTGGGCAGGAAGCGGTTAACATCTAGGGTGATCAAGGAGTTAAATATGTACATAATAAGTGTTTATGTGTGTACTGTTTTTACTGGGGATCTAGTTGTTTTCGTTCCCTATGTAGCAGGACAACTAGATCCCCTGTCAATGAACACAGCTCTGCTCTGTTTACACTCACAGAGCTGTGTTCTGTGAACCTCAGTGCCGATCGTCGGGTGTCGGCAGTCAATCACTGGACGGGACCCGGTGATCAGCACGTGCTGTGACCCGGAAATGTAAAATTAAGTATATGTACCTGAATCTGCGCAGCCAGCTTGCACTGTAGCAGTAATTGTACAGTGCGTGGTCGGCAAGTGGTTAACCACTTAAGCCCTGGACCATTTGTCTGGCCAAAGACCAGAGCACTTTTTGTGATTCAGCACTGCGTCGCTTTAACTGACAATTGCACGGTCGTGCGACGTGGCTCCCAAACAAAATTGACGTCCTTTTTTCCCCACAAATAGAGCTTTCTTTCGGTGGTATTTGATCACCTCTGCGGTTTTTATATTTTGCGCTATAAACAAAAAAATAGGGTCAATTTTGAAAAAAACGCATTATTTTGTACTTTTTGCTATAATAAATATCCCCCCAAAATATATAAAAAAAACATTTTTTTTCTCAGTTTAGGCCAATACGTATTCTTCTACATATTTTTGGTAAAAAAAATCGCAATAAGCGTTTATTGATTAGTTTGCACAAAAGTTATAGCGTCTACAAAATAGGGGATGGACATTATGGCGGACAGATCGGACACTTTTGGTGCTATTTTGGGACCATTCACATTTATACAGCTATCAGTGCGATTCAAAATGCATTAATTACTGTGTAAATGTGACTGGCAGTGAAGGGATTAACCACTAGGGGGCAGTGAAGGGGTTAAGTGTGTCCTAGGGAGTGATTCTAGCTGTGGGGGGGCGTGGCCATGTGTGACACGACCCTGATCACCGCTTCTTAAAGGGCAATGTACAGGTATGTTAATATGCCTGTACGTGCCATTCTGCCCACCTATATCGGCGTGAGCCGGTCAGCAAGTGGTTAAGTTCCTTGTGAAAACTAGCAATGCACTTCCTGGTATATGAGGTTGTCTAGGCACTCCTGTATATACAGTTGTGCTCATAAGTTTACATACCCTGGCAGAATTTATGATTTCTTGGCCATTTTTCAGAGAATATGAATAATAACACAAAAACTTTACTTTCACTCATGGTTAGTGTTTGTTAGGCTGAAGCCATTTATTATCAATCAACTGTGTTTACGCTTTTTAAATCATAATGGCAACATAAACTACCCAAATGACCCTGATTAAACATTTACATACCCCAGTTCCTAATACCGTGTATTTCCCCCTATAACATCAATGACAGCTTGAAGTCTTTTGTTGTATTTGTGGATGAGGCTCTTTATCTTCTCAGATGGTAAAGCTGCCCATTCCTCTTGGCAAAAAGCCTCCAGTTCCTGTAAATTCTTGGGCTGTCTTGCATGAACTGCACGTTTGAGATCTCCCCAGAGTGGCTCAATGATATTGAGGTCAGGAGACTGAGATGGCCCTCCAGAACCTTCACTTTATTCTGCTGTAGCCAATGACAGGTCGACTTGGCCTTGTGTTTTGGATCATTGTCATGTTGGAATGTCCAAGTACGTCCAATGCAGTACGTCCAATGCACAGCTTCCTGGCTGATGAATGCAAATGTTCCTCCAGTAATTTTTGATAACATACTGAATTCATCTTGCCAACAATTTTGACCAGATTTCCTGTGCCTTTGTAGCTCACACATCCCCAAAACATCAGCGATCCACCTCCATACCTTTCATCATAGGCCTTGTTGACTCCTCTCCAAATGTAGCGTTTATGGTTGTGGCCAAAAAGCTCAATTTTGGTCTCATCACTCCAAATGACTTTGTGCCAGAAGGTTTGAGGCTTGTCTCGGTGCTGTTTGGCGTATTGTAAGTGGGATACTTTGTGGCATGTGCGTAGTAATGGCTTTCTTCTGGCCTCCTTATTGTGCATCTTGAAACACCACACCACATGTTTTCAGAGAGCCCTGTATTTCACCTGAAGTTATTTGTGGGTTTTTATTTGCATCCCCAACAATTTTCCTGGCAGTTGTGGCTGAAATTTTAGTTGGTCTACCTGACCGTGGTTTGGTTTCAACACAACCCCTCATTTTCCACTTCTTGATTAGAGTTTGAACACTGCTGATTGGCATTCTCAATTCCTTGGATATTTTATTATATTCCTTTCCTGTTTTATACTTTTCCTGCAGATCCTTTGACAATTCTTTTGCTTTCCCCATGACTTAGAATCCAGAAATGTCAGTGCAGCCCTGGATGAAAGATGCAAGGGTCTGTCAGGAGTCCAGAAACGCATTGACCTCTTATACACACACACACACTAATTACAAGCAAACAGATCACAGGTGAGGATGGTTACCTTTAATAGCCATTCAAACCCCTTTGTGTCAACTTGTGTACATGTTATCAGGCCAAAATCACCAGGGTATGTAAACTTTAGATCAGGGTCATTTGGGTAATTTCTGTTGTCATTATGATTCAAAAAGAGTAAACACAGTTGATTGATAATAAATGGCTTCAGCCAAACACTAACCATGAGTGAAAGAAATGTTTTTGTGTTATCATTCATATTCTCTGAAAAAGGGCCGAGAAAACATAAATTCTGCCTCATAGCTGTATATTTGCAGCATGAGATCATTTAAAGTGGTTGTAAACCCTTACACACCACTTTTACATTTTTACCTACAGTTAAACCTATAATAAGGCTTAACTGTAGGTACTGGAAATATCTCCTAAACCTGCATGGTTTAGGAGATATTAACCATATACACTTGCACCAATGTCATCGGCGCATGCGCACTAAAGAAAGGGCATGCGCGGGAGAGATGTCACACGACTCCGGACGGTCACAGAGCCGGAGTCCACGGCCCGGAAGGAAGAGGGGTAAAGATGGATGCGGCCACCAGCGGGGATATTGCGGGCTTCGTTTGCAGGTAAGTGCAACATAATGGGCTAGTATGTGATGCATACTAGCCCATTATTCTTTTACTTTCCTGTGGAATAAAGAGGAAGTAAAACCCATCAGGGTTTACTTCCTCTTGAAGGCTCTGATTCTTAGTTTCCGAAGAATTGGAGTGAGATTTTGTGATGTCATTATTGTGCTTCTCACTGTTCTTTCTGGAGGCTCTGCGATAAGAAAATAAACCTCTGACTCTAGCATGAAAACTGCCTTTACACAGAGACACAGTGCAAAAAAAAGTATGATAAATCAGTAACATGGAAAATATAATTTACACGGAAACCACACACAACATGCTGGCTCCTGCATGCATTGAAATCTTCCATAATTCCCTCACCCCTCCCCTGCATTAATGAATGGAGGATAGATGGATAGATGAATGAAAAGTCCGCCCCCTCGGTTCAAGAATTGAGCAGCATTTACAGAAGCGATAGTACATCTTCTATGAATAGAGGAGCTGGGCAGAAATGGTGGGCAGTGGGCATAGTCAGGCACTCTTGATGTGTGTTATCACAGTCTGTTGGCTCCACTAACCCCTGTCGCAATGCAAGATTACAGTGACGGGGTGTGTGTGTGTGTGTGTGTAGGAATGGAGGAATATTTTATTAAATGCAGGAGCCAGTGTCCGGGACCATGATCCAGGCAGAGACAGAAAATGCAGTTAAAATCACATCTTTAATGTAATAGTAAAAATAATACAGATCAGGAATGTATTCAAAAACAGAAGTCCGAGTTAGGAAGCTAAAACGGGTAATCAGACTAGCTGGGATTGGAAAGTCAGGAATCAGCATTGTCAGAAGCCAAAGATCAGGATCAGGAACCAGAAGAAACATCAGCCAGGCAAATGTCATAACAGGAACACAGCAGAGACTCACTGAATATGTTGACCAGGCGAAGGCACTAAAGGAATGAGCAAGGCAGTTTAAACAGCCAGAAGGGGCTGGCTGTAGGCTGGACTAATGAGGCAGGTAACCAGGTGAGTCAGTGTGGCAACAAAGAGTGGTTGGTAATTAACTGACAGCTGAGCAGCCTTGTGTACTGATAAGAGAGCTGCTAGAAGCCCAGCCCTGACAGCCAGCAGCACAAGGGACACATTGGATTATTAGAAAGTAATGGCCATGAATATAACAGGATCTATGAATGGAGGAGAATGATTGATAGGTTTGCCCCCCTCCATTCATAGATTGTGTTTCATTCATAGAAACTGTAGTAACAGCCTTTACTAATGGAGCAGCTAGGCAGAAAAGGCGGATATAGTAGACCACTCTGGATGAGAGCCAGTAACAGCCCCTTAGTTCTATTAAATCTCGCCTCACAGCAAGATTTATGTTAGTGGGGGTAGGAGGTGGCATTGGAGATTTTGGTGAAAGAAGGACACAGCAGCACAAGCAACACATCTCACTGAGGGTAAATAATGTCCCTTGTACTGATTTTGTTTTCTTTTTTTGTTTGAGGTAAGCTTAGGCTTTAAGGATACATTTTTCATACTTTATCCCAATGGATGCTTCCCCAGAAAGTCCCAAAATGTTCTTGCCTATGACTAGACTGCCAAACTTGTGCCTAGAATAGAAAAGAAATCAAACAACCAGCTTTGTCTCTTTGGAGAACTGTGTTCTCAGAGTGCCTTATACATAAGGGATCAAAGCAAAGTTAAAGTCCCAAAGCTTAGCATTCCCCAATACTTTACTTACACCTGTGTATCCTATAACAGTTTCAGCACACTCTACTAACTGCTTCAATATCAATCAGAGTTCCTGAATTAATCTACACATTCATCACATTTATTGCTGGGCCCCCATATCCAGTTATCAGATGGAGTGTTAAGACATTTTCTCACATGTTTCCACGGTCTACTTAACTTTCTTTGTTGTAAAAAGCTTGTTTACCAGGCCAGCAAGTAAATAATTTGGAGCAGTGACTCCACCACCTCCTTCACTATGGCTTCATCTGAGGTTTTATTCAGTCAGAGCGAGTTTTTTTGTTTTTTTTTTCAACCAAACGTCTTTATAATTTTTTTTTGATCATTTGTATTGGACTGGTGAGAGCTGACATTTTTATATGAATAATTTTCCAATATCCCCTGCAGGTCGCTAGAAACCCTCCATCCAGACCCTTTGAAATGAGTTAGGCCCCATGTACATGGAACGCTGCTAAACGGACGTTCAGAGGCAGTTGGACGCTTTTTTCAACTGCCTCTGAACTCATTCAATGTTATCCTATGTGACCATGTACACAGTCTCGTTTATTTTTTAGGCAGTTGCGTTTAAAAGCGTTTCTTTGAAAGCAAAAAAATGGGTTCAAACGGCGAAGATTTCCACGTTTCAGACGCCAAACGCGACTAAACGCGGCACCAGCGTTTAGATGCGTTTTAGTTTATAAGCGTTTTAAAAGGTGCCCTATTTTTTTGACATTAAAAAATCTCAAAAATGATGGCAAATGATGAAAAATCATAAAATGTTTTTTTTTTTAATTGTAATTGCTTGCAATGATTCATAGACCATTTATATACCCTAATGAGCCCTTGATCCAATCCAATACACCACTAGCATTGCTTTTATCTGAAGTACATTTGGAATTTGACCCATGTGTTGTTAGATTTGAAAAAGCAACTTGTGGCAGGTGACGTGGCAAGTGGACAATCCACAACTTGTGGCAGGTGACATGGCAAATGACAGTCTGCAACTTGTGACAGGTGATGTGACAAGTGACAATCCACAACGTGTGGCAGGTGACGTGGCAAATGGACAATCTGCAACTTGTGGCAGGTGACATGGCAAATGACAATCCACAACTTGTGGCAGGTGACGTGGCAAATGACAATCCGCAACTTGTGGCAGGTGACGTGGCAAGTGGACAATCCACAACTTGTGGTAGATAACGTGGCAAAAGACAATCCGCAACTTATGGCAGGTGACCTGGCAAGTGAACAATCCGCAACTTGTGACAGGTGACGTGGCAAGTGGACAATCCGTAACTTGTGGCAGGCGACGTGGCAAGTGACACGCTAAATACAAGTACACTGCTTCTCTCTCAGCTGCTGCTACTTACTCTGGTCTCACAAAATGGCTGAAATAGTTCAATAATACTGTTTTTTGAGCTTGGGGAGGGTCTTATGTTGTTATGTTAACTAAACGCTTCTAGACGCAAACGCGGTAAAACGCAGCTAAACGTGGCATTTAAACGCCGCTAAATGGGCATTTTAAACACCGGTTTCAAGGTGTCAAAATAAATCGTTCAGAGGACTTTGCCTCAGCGTTCCGTGTACATGGAGTCTTATATGATGATCTGAGCCAAATTCATATTAGGAACACATTAAGATGAAAATGCTGAACATTGTAAAAATGTACATTTCGTATTATGGTCAACTTCAGGCTATATTTAGAAATATTTGACTTTTCTTTTCTCTGTCTGTTTAGGAAATGTGACGTTAATCTCTAGTGTGGATGAAAATACTCATGACTTTGTAACAGAACTGATGGAGCCAGGAAAATACACATTTACCATAAGAACATTTAGCTCTTCTGGATCTTGTGACACTAGAGAAAGCAGTGATGCCAAAGCGCTCAGCTTCTATATTAGTAAGTGAAGAACTCAGGGACTGACTGTGTGCTGAGATACTTAATCATGGTGGGCACTTCTGTGAACACACGAGTAATATTGATACTCCTGCAGGAGGAGTCATTGTTACTGAACTCATATATGGGATAGCTAGGAGCTTTCCATAGTCTTTAATTGAACGCACCTGTGTAGATATGCTGTGTACAGTTCTGTGTTTTCTGCTGTAAACCTTTGTATTTTGTTTGGTGACTACACTGCCCTGAACCTTGCACTATGCCTTTATGAAGGATAAAAATCCTTCTGTTTTTCTGAAAAATTATGCACGAGTTTATCAGACTTAGAATGAAACTCAAGTTTTGTTGAAAAAAGAATCCTCCAGTTGGCCTACAGTATATAAGTACAAGGTGTGTGTAAAAAGTTTGGTGAATGGTACCAGAAAGCAAACAGAACAGAAGATTCAAACAAATTACCTTGACTGAGGGACCAACATAGTGTAGAGGCTCCGATTATCTATAAAACATTAAACACTTGAACAATCCAAAATGACCAGACGACACATTTATTTTGGAGTCGAATGGCCATAGCAGCCTTTTATTACAAACCATTAAATACAACATTCACAAGAAAACAAGTTTAATGCATATAATGCAGTCAATGCATAACAAATAAACCATCTCAGCTTATGCCCGGTCTAAAGTCTTTGAAGGCCTATATACTCACGATTAACCGGTTGTATCTGCCACCCAATCAAAGGCCCCCAGCCGCAACTACACCGGCTCAGGGACAATTAACCACTTACGTACTACCAGATACAACCTAATTAATACCTCAAAGTTGTCCACCGTATTGTTAGGAAGGGACGCCCAAACCTCAGATTTGCCCAACCCACAATTTTCCACAATTATTTAACCAGCACCACCGTCAAAGACCCAATAGACCCCCTGCCTGCTGCTATGACAAGAAAATAAGGTCTAAGGTCTTAGAGAGCCTATATACTCATGATTAACCGGTTGTATCTGCCATCCAATCAAAGGCCCCCAGCCGCAACTACACTGGCTCAGGAACAATTAACCACTTACGTACTACCAGATACAACCTAATTAATACCCTGATGTTACCACCATATTGCTAGGAAGGGACACCCATACCTCAGATGGGCCCAACCCACAGTTTTTCACAGTTAGGAAGGGACACCCATACCTCAGATGGGCCCAACCCACTATTTTCCACCGATATTTAACCATCACCACCTTCAAATACCCAATAGACCCCTGCCTGCTGCTATGACAAGAAAATAAAAGGACCAAGAAATTGAATGGCAAGCTAACATAAAACCCGAAAACCCACTACAAATACCCCAGCACCTTGAGAAATTAAGAGACTCCCCCAAACCAAAACAAACAAGGGAGGGAGGGTGAGAGAAAACTGTCAGATGCTGTGATGAGCTCTGATTGAGCTGTGACACAATTCCCCTGTTAGCAAAGTATTGAAATCATGCTGGAAGTTTGATGTATGCAGTAATACGGCTTAATGCATGTCTTTACAGAATGGAGAAACATGAACACAGGAACAAGTACATAGAGAGAGAGTAGACAAACATCCTGTTATATCATAGATAACATACTTATACACTATAATACTACAGTGCCACCTGCTGCTTAGACAGGCATAATGCATATGCAGTATATAGTCAGTTTATAAGCAACTTTTCTGTTGTACTTTTCCAACACCCCTCTCCTCTACCCACTACAGGACACACCCTCTGCCTTGAACTCTTCAATCTGCTAAGCAGACTGCAGCATATCAAAATCACCCACTAACACTCCGCCTCTTTTGCAGGCCCCAGTCATGCTAGCCCTCCTCCTACTTTCACTCAGCTCCAGGCCATGTACTTTACTGGCTTTCAAAATAATCGCCATCCTTCACAACACACTTTTGGCAACGTTCATAATTTCTGGAAACTGTCAACAAAGGCCTTTTTGGGAATCGATCGAAAAACCACTGTCCCACATTCTTGGATTGCCGCCGCATCCGCAAAACGTTTGCCTTTCATGAAGGGGAAACAGAAAGAAGTCCACAGGCGCCATATCAGGGCAGTACGGCAGATGATCGTGAACAGGTATGCCGCACTGAGCCAAGAATTGGCGCACGTGGATCGCACAGTGCGCAGGATGGATCCTGGTCACACTTGGTAATGAAATCTCCAGAGGTTTCCATCCACTTTGCATTCTGATCGTCTGTCAACTTGTGCAGCACAAGCCGGGAACAGATCTTCCGTTTACCCAAATCTTTGCGGACGATGGTGCGCACCATGTCCTTGCTAATGCCCAATCCCATGGCCATCAATTGTAGAGTCAGTCGCCGATCTTGTGCCAGCTTTTGTCGCAGTTGCTCGATCATGTCTGGGGTTCTGCTTGTCGACGGTCGACCCAAACGTGGCTCATCCTCAGTCATTTCCTTTACATCGCTAATGGCTTCCATCCCGTACACTTGCACCAACATTTCATCGTCTCGGTTTTCCCTGTTTTTTTAGCAGAACTTGATGTTCACTCGTTGCACTATTGCACTGTGACCCTGCCTTTCACTCTGACTACGTTTGACTGCACGCAGCGGGCTTACCCTGATGGTCACGTGTACTCCACACTAGGTGGCACTTCTTGACATGTCTTTGGATAGCCACGTGCATGCGCACACACCTGGCCAATGTTGTCGTTGAGATATTGGATCATTCACCAAACTGTTTAGACATACCTTGAATATATGAAAATATACAGCATATCACAAACATCAGTAAACACTAGTGCACCAGTAACATTCTGCTGGTTGGCTTGGTTTTATCTGTTTTTTCAGAGAGCTATGTGAAGATCTCAGTTTTCCACATTGTCAAAACATGATATATCTTTGAGCATTCATTCACAATCTACTTTTGTTTCTGGGTAAGGTCCTGATGGAAAATGGTTTGAAGAGCTGACAGAAAAACCAAAGAATGTGACAGTGAGCATCTTCAATTCTACAGCAGCATTGGTGTTGTGGAAGTCCTCCCTGGAAGGCAATAGTGATGCTATTGTGTCTGTCCAGTCACTGACATGCCAGAAGCAGAAGGAAAGTCAGAGGCTGGAGAAATATTATTGTAAGGAGGTAACTAGACATCTGTGTGCTGTACTGAATTTATTTTCACTCCTCAGATGATTATGAGAGTCGTATCTTCATTAAGGATGAGCCGAACACCCCCCAGTTCAGTTCGCACCAGAACTTGCGAACAGGCAAAAAATTTGGACGAACACACGAACACCATTAAAGTCTATGGGACACGAACATGAAAAATCAAAAGTGCTCATTGTAAAGGCTTATATGCAAGCTATTGTCATAAAAAGTGTTTGGGGACCTGGGTCCTGCTCCAGGGGACATATATCAATGCAAAAAAAATTTTAAAAACGGCCTCTTTCTCGGGAGCAGTGATTTTAATAATGCTTAAAGTGAAACAATAAAAATGAAATATTCCTTTAAATCTCGTGCCTGGGGGGTGTCTGTAGTATGCCTGTAAAGTGGTGCAGTTTTCCCACGTTTAGAACAATACCACAGTAAAATTACATTTCTAAAGGAAAAAAAGTCATTTAAAACTGATCGCGGCTGTAATGAATTGTCGGGTCTCGGCAATATATTTATTTATTTTATTTATTTATTTATTTATTTATTTATTTCTGGTACTTATATAGCACCATCAATTTACGCAGTGCTTTACATATACATTGTACATTCACATCTGTCTCTACCCTCAAGGAGCTTACAACCTAAGGTCCCTAACACACATTCATTCATATACTAGGGCCACTTTTTTAGACTGGATCGGTTCGTCCATCCCTAATCTTCATGTTTATTAACTATCTATGAAAAGTCCAGCTAATGATTCTGGTGTCCTGCCACCCTGGTGGGGCAGCATTTTCACTGTTGTGAGTAATATGTATTAATATGATACTGTAGTAGGACTTTCTTCTCACTTAGACGTAACAGCGCATATTTAAGCAAACAAGAGACAAACAAATTTTACAGATAATAAGATGTCCCCTGCTAGGGGTGAGAGTGGGGTACGCGGATGATCACCACTTCCAACTAAAGTCACATCTCTGGTGTAGGGAGAAAGATATAAGGTACATACCTTACACATTTCCTGCTTTCATTTACTATGTACACAATCATATTAGACGTTATTTAATCCTTGTGTTTTGTATTTTCAGGTCAATTTAACCAGCAATGTTATCACAAACTTAGTGCCTGGTGCCCAGTACAGGGTGGTCGTCTACCTGCAAAAGGCCCCATTAATAGGACCTCCATCAGATCCTCTTCTATTTTCTATTGGTAAAATATTTTATTTATATTTTTTCTACAAAAAAGGAGAAATGTTCCTCATAAACAATATATAAATATATATATACACTGTATATGTATGTGTGTGTGTATGTGTGTATATGTGTATGTGTGTATATATATATATATATATATATATATATATATATATATATAATGTATTTCTGGCATACTCATACAATGTCCAAGTAAACATGCACAGATTCTTACTTGCAATACATCCTTACAAAGACAGTCCCTGCCTTTACCATTAGCTTTTTCCTGCTTGTGCAGCAGCTTCTCTAATTACAGGTTTCGAAACATATATCTAGGCAATTCTGGAAAGGTCCTGTGGTCTGCCACACTCTGTGGTCTGTTTGGTGAACATATCCAAGGAGATTCTGCAACTTCCATTCAGTTCCACTCAGCTAATTGTTGCCAATAGAGGGTATAAATATGTCTTCTCATACCCTAACCATACCAGCATAAATAACATAACAACTATTGGCAAGTATTACTAGGATTGGGTTTTTGAAGCATTAATATAAATCCACTACAGTCTCTAGCCTCAATTAACAATTTATAAGTAGCTATTAAAATACAGTGCTTTGAAAAAGTATTCATACCCCTTGACATTTTCCACATTTTGTCATGTTATAACCAAAAATGTAAATGTATTTTATTGGGATTTTATGTGATAGACAAACACAAAGTGGCACATAATTGTGAAGTGCACAGAAAATGATAAATTATTTTCTAAATTTTTTACAAATAAATATCTGAAAAGTGTGGCGTGAATTTGTATTCAGCCCCCCTGAGTCAATACTTTGTAGAACGACCTGCATTTACAGCTGCAAGTCTTACCAGCTTTGCACATCTAGAGTGAAATTTTTGCTTATTCTTCTTTGCAAAATAGCTCAAACTCTGTAAGACTGCATGAAGAGCATCTGTGAACAGCAATTTTCAAGTCTTGCCACAGATTCTCAGTTGGATTTAGGTCTGGACTTTGCCTGGGCCATTCTAACACATGAATATGCTTTGATCTAAGCCAGGGGTCTCAAACTTGCGGCCCTCCAGCTGTTGCAAAACTACAAGTCCCATGAGGCATTGCAAGGCTGACAGTTACAAGCAAGCCTCCCTCAGGCAGAGGCATGATGGTAGTTGTAGTTCCGCAACAGCTGGAGGGCCACCAGTTTGAGACCCCTGATCTAAGCCATTCCATTGTAGCTCTGGCTGTATGTTTAAGGTCGTTTTTCTGCCGGAAGGTGAACCTCCACCCCAGTTTCAAGTCTTTTTTGCAGGCTCTAACAGGTTTTCTTCTAAGATTGCCCTGTATTTGGCTCCATCCATCTTCCCATCAACTCTGACCAGCTTCCCTGTCCCTGCTGAAGAAAAGCATCCCCACAACATGATGCTGCCATCACCATGTTTCACGGTGGGGATGGTGTGTTCAGGGTGATATGCAGTGTTAGTTTTCCACCACACATAGCGTTTTCCTTTTAGGCCAAAAATTTCAATTTTGGTCTCATCTGACCAGAGCACCTGCTTCTGCATGCTTGCTGTGTCCCCTACATGGCTTCTCGCAAACTGCAAATGGAACTTCTTATGGCTTTCTTTCAACAATGGCTTTCTTCCTGAGACTCTTCCATAAAGGCCAGATTCGTGGAGTGCACCACTAATAGTTGTCCTTTGAACAGATTCTCCCACCTGAGCTGTGGCTCTCTGCAGCTCCTCCAGAGTTACCATGGGACTCTTGGCTGCTTCTCTTAATAATGCTCTCCTTGCCCGGCCTGTCAGTTTAGATGTACAGCCATGTCTTGGTAGGTTTGCAGTTGTGCCATACTCTTTCCATTTTCAGATGATGGATTGAACAGTGCTTTGTGAGATGTTCATAGCTTGGGATATTTCTTTATAAACTAACCCGGCATAAAACTTCTCTACAACTTTATCCCTGACCTGTCTGCTGTGTTCCTTGGCCTGCATGATGCTGTTTGTTCACTAAGGTTCTCTAACAAACCTCTAAAAGCTTCACAGAACAGCTGTATTTATACTGAGATTAAATTACACACAGGTGGACTGTTTACTAATTAGGTGACTTCTGAAAGCAATTGGCTCCACTAGATTTTAGTTTGGAGTATCAGAGTAAAGGGGGCTGAATACAAATGTACGCCACACTTTTCAGATATTTATTTGTAAAAACATTTGAAAACCATTTATCATTTTTTTTTCACTCCACACTTATGTGCCACTTTGTGTTGGTCTATCACATAAAATCCCAATAAAATACATTTACGTTTTTGGTTGTAACATGACAAAATGTGGAAAACGTCAAGGGGTGTGAATACTTTTTCAAGGCAATGTAAGTGTGGGTAGATTATCAGTGGAAACATAATTTTCACAGGACTTAACCCCACCATCCAGCAATAGTGACCTGATAGCCAGTTGTAATATTCAGATAAAGACAGAACTCATGTGCATTTGTTCTCTGCAAACATAGTTTCCATTAATATTAGTCTGTATAGGAAATGATCATGTGAAGGGAAGGGCTCTCTACTGTTAAGACAAACAATTAACATCTAATTATATTGTGTCTGGGCACAGTTTGAAACACTTGATGGCTCAAGACTTAACAAGACTTATGGGTGAGTTTTGGGTTCACCCTACTATGAGTTTGTGGCAAATCCTCACAAATCGTGAATCTCACGAATCATGGACTATTGTCTAAAAACTAGCAGGTTTGCTGCCAGAAATAAGGAACAATCTATAATACAGTGCATAGTCTTTGTCCCCAGTCAGCTGCATTACAAGAGTCAATCATTTGAAGGAATAGATAACTCAATAGGCTTTCTTTTAAAGGATTATCTCACAGCAGGCATATTGTAAATGTGTGTTGGAACTGGTAGGGAGAACTGACCGTTCTGTGCAGAGGTAGATACTTTTTTAGATGTATTTTTTTTTTTAAGTTGAACATTAGTACATGCCCCCAAGGGCAGTGCCCTACTTCCCATGCCTTTTGTTTGAGAATAGCCTACTTTATAGGCCTACGTGTGGCCAGAATTACTCCCCATAGATTTTAATGCGTCTGCAAACTTTGAGAACTTTTTATGAACTGAACCCAGGCAGATTTGCTCACCCCTACAAACACACACACACACACCTTCCTTATTGCTTCCAGTCTCTTCCTTATGCCGCGTACACACGGTCGGACTTTATGGCAGACTTTGCCCGGCGGACTTTTCAACGGACTTTAGGACGGACTTTCTGAATGAATGGACTTGCCTACACACAATGCACCAAAGTCCGTCAAATTTGTACGTGATGGCGTACGACCAGACTAAAACAAGGAAGTTCATAGCCAGTAGCCAATAGCTGCCCTAGCGTGGCTTTTTGTCCGTCGAACTAGCATACAGATGAGCGGACTTTTCGACCGGACTCGATTTCGACGGATTGATTTAAAACATGTTTCAAATCTAAGTCCGTCCAACTTTTGAGAAAACAAAGTCCGCTGGAGCCCACATACGATCGAATTGTCCGACGAAAACCAGTACACCGGGCCAAGTCTGCCATAAAGTCTGCTCGTGTGTACGCGGCATAAGGCTTACCCTCTCTGCTCCATAGTTCTGAGTTGTTCTCTGTAATATGTTCTGCAACAACAAATCCTTAATGAAAAAAAACAGATAATAGCAGCAACAATGTAACAAAAAAAAAACACTATATGTTCAATTCTACCATCACATTACTTAGGCAGGCATACACAGTGCAAATTTCCTTCCTGCCACCACGGGTTGCAGGAAAGAAATTTACACGATTTCCCCCATCAATACAGACAGTACTGACAGGGGAATCCCTCCTGCCGAGCAATTGTCTGCTCCCAGCGAGGAGGCAGGGGTGGCGGGAGAAGACAGTGATTATCACTAGTGGCTATAGCAGCCGCTAGCGATAATCCCAAGAGATTTCAAAAGGCTGGTTGTACCCAAGTTGATCGATTGACCACCTTGGTACATACAGCCTGCCTGTTAACGGTTCCAATCTCGGTCGATTCCTGCTGAACCAGCTGAGATACGAACTGTGTATGGCCGACCTTACTACTCCAAGACATGAGTTTGTGAAGTCAATGTAAATTTTATCCAGAATCAAATTTTGCTGATAAATATATAGAGAGACTTTCACCTGCCTTTTATTTCCCAGAACCAACTGGAATAAAAGATTTGGTACTCTACCCCTTGGGACCATCAGCCGTGGTGCTGAGCTGGAGTCGCCCATATTCCGGAGTCTTCCGGAAATATATTGTGGAAATGTTTTATTTTAACCCTGTGACCATGACATCGGAATGGACATCATATTATGAAATTGCAGCAACTGTTTCCTTAACATCCACAGTGGTAAAGTATATTTATTTCTTTGCTTTATTTCATGAAGTACCAACCACAGACCTTCCAAACAGTCACAGTGCATCTTGTCTGTGTACCAGACATTATAAAGTGCTGCTTTGCATATGCATGAAAAGAGAGAGAGAGAGAGAGAGAGAGAGGGTGACACATGATAGGCACACATACACATATATATTACATTAAATATTTGTGTATTTAAGGTCTGTTCACACCCAGATAGCACTGAAAAATGTTTCCCATATTATTCTAGTGCGTTCCTGTGTGGTGCATTTTGACAGCCCATTAAATTGAATGGGCTGAAAAATGCCTTATACTGCAAAAAAGTAGCGCTTGCACTACTTTTAAAAATGCACTGCACCAAACCGCATGGTATTGTGGTACCATGTGATTTGTTGCCTGCAAATGCACCATGTTTGCGATCTGCGTTTGGGGTGACATTAACAATAAATTGGCACCTGCATGGAGATTAAAAGGGTGGTACGTTCACCTGTGGTGCAGGAAACACGCACGGAATGCTCCACTCCCGCACCTCGTTCTGGTGTAAACCAGCCCAGTGCTACAACAAGAATGTAGTAAGTTTATATGTCTATGAAGGTTCTCATTTATCCAGGTCATGGTATAGCTAGATTAGTATTAATCACATAGAACTGGATTTGTTATGTAATGTTGAATACATTTCGTAACTTTTCCAAGCCATTTCTTTAGTTCCAAGTCCAGAGGGCTATAATTGTTTGTGGAGTAATATAGTAAAACCCATATGTAGCTGGAGTGTCTAGAAAACTCTGAAGGATCTTTGACAAACCTTGCATTCCTGTGTCCTTCAATTCCAGTAACACACTGAGACAGAAGCTTATACATCCAAAAGACCCAACACCCAAACACAAGCAAAGTAACTTAGTATTTGCAGTATAGTGTACTGAGGAATGCAAAGACCTGTACATTGGGAAGACAAGACAACAGTTGTGGAATTGACATCTATGCCAATATCCCTACACCAAGCATGGGATCATGAGACTACTGTAGAAAAGGGTGGTTCCACAACTTTCACACCTCTTATCCTGTTCATGGGCAATCAACATTTACACATTCCATGGTGTTTGGATTGAGGTAACTGTGCTACCTGTGTTGATTTAAATGCTGGGGCATCTTCCTGATGCTCATTGAAACTGAAGAAGTGGCTTAGAGAAGCTACAATTTTTTTTTTAACATTACAGAACAAATCCATTAAATGTAACTAACTACTACTAGCTAGTAAACATGTGGAGATTTTATATATATATATATACTTTTTTTGTAGAGACTGACCAATCTACTTCCTGCCTGGTACTATAACTTCCGAGTGACAATGGTGACATGGGCAGAGCCAGAGCGCAGCTGCTGTGACACTTCCACTATAAGCTTTATAACAGGCAAGTGTTCAGATTAGAGATCTCCTGAATTCTGTCTATCATTTTGGACCTCCCTGTGTAACAATCAGGTGGGTTATAAGTTCCCTTATTTATAATTAACCAGCACCATGTGTGAAAAACTGTCATTCAGAGATAATGGAAAATTGTTATCAGACAATTCCTGAATTTTCCTTTCTTGGTGCCTTATCATGTCAGTAGCAATGGGCCAAGATACAACTTAGTGTCAGGACAGAACCTTCTATTGCCTTTAAAAGCTTTCCTCAGCTTGCACGTTGTTTTTCAAGTTACTAACCCATGAAGAGACAAATAGGAGTGGGAGATCTCTATGCTGATTTGGTAAGGCACCAGGATGGGAAATTACAGTAAGTAACAATTTTTTTTCCAAGTACCTCTCCATGTCAGCACAAATTTGAATTAAGTAGCTAGAAAAAAATAATGTGGGTGAAGAACAGATTTTTAATAGACATGTACGATAGCAAATCACCAGCTATTGCTGCCAAGTAGGATAAACTAGACATTGGATCCACTCTGTGGTGATTACTGAATATTTGAAAGGCTTTTGCTGTGTACTTGACCATTTCCGGTACTCCCACCATGGATGCCCACGAGGCATACACATTTCATGTATATTCCACCTTTATTTGGAAAGGTGAGGTCGTTTACTTTGCAGTAGAAGTGAATTTGCCCTAAAGCTTAGTGAATGAGGTTAAGCTTTGCTGACTTCCATCATCCAAACATGTACAAACAAAATTGCTGTTTTTTCCTTGCATGCAATGGATATTTTTTGTGAAATGAAATTTCACCACATTACTAAGCTCTGGAGCAAGCTCCCTTTGTGAAGTGCAACTTCTCTTGCAAAGTGGAAAGCCTATTTTCCTTTAGTAAATCAACCCCATAAGCTTATTCTGCCTGGATGTTCCCAGAGCCTATTGGAAGGATGAACAGTTTTCAGAAAGTTTTAGTGAGGTAGGTTGTTGATAAGTGGAGAGAAGGTCAACACTCTCTTTAGAGGCTGGGTTCAGAAATAAGATTGGTAATGATTGTCAAGCAATCAGGCTCACAATGACTCACCAACCATAGTGAGATCCTTATTTGTTGGTGGAGAAATGATAGGAGAACTTTCTTTGAATACAGTGGGTCTTTGAAACAGTTATCATGGGTTCAATACCACCTGCCACCTCTAGAGGTAGACTTACCCAAATCTGGAAAATTGGACACACACAGGCGGATACAAATTTTGAATACAAACACCTCAGTCATTGAAGTAAGTTATAAAGTTTTATGGCAATGGTACCTGGTTCCGACAACATTAGCTTCATCCCTTCCAGATGCCTCCTCAACATGCTATAGAAGTTGCAGACAGGAGAGAAAATCTCTAATATATTCTTTACTAAACACACCAGTTGAGGAGGCACCCGAACATTACAAAAAACTGATCTCATTCATTTTTATAACAGCGAAAACAGCGATCACTGGATCATGGAAGTCAACATAAATACCATTCAAACTGGCAAACTTTATATTTGCATGGTTAAACAAGCAACTATTGCCCATCTTAAATGGTAAAGTGAAAACATTTGAAAAGGTATGTCACTGCTGGATAGTAATAAAACTTTAGATTTCAACCCCATGGGATGAATAATGAATGATGAATAATGGATGATTGGTAAACCATTTAACCTGGTTTAGACCCTTGTTCCCCCTTTTACATTTCCAATAATTTTTTACTGCTTTGTTTTTTAAGAAAAGTACCGTATTTATCGGCATATAACACGCACAGGCGTATAACACGCACCTTCATTTTAAGAGGGAAGTTTCAGGAAAAAATCTTAACTTATAAACTTATTTAAAAAATTTTAAATAAGGAACTTTGAAGCAAAATAAGGGTCAGTGCCCATCTGCAGCCTCACCATTGCCATCAATGCAGCCTGATCAATGCCCAGCTGCAGCCTCACAAGTGCCATCAATGCAGCCTCATCAGTCCACATCAATGCAGCCTCACCATTGCCATCAATGCAGCAGCCTCACCATTGCCATCAGTGCAGCCTGATCGATGCCCATCTGCAGCCCAAAGGGGACAGGGAGGGGGCCGGGACGAGCGCCGACAGATTACATACAGATTACATACAGTGAGAATCTCTTATGATAGACAGAACAGTGGTCCAATGGCGGCCCAGGAGACGGGACTTCCTATTACAGAGGCCGCCAAGTAAACAGGAGATTCTCACTTTATGTAATCTGACGGTGTTCTTCCTGCCCCCCCTCCCTGTCCCCTCCGAGGCAGCTAAAACTGAAGTATTGGCGTATAACACGCATGCACTATTTGCACCTTTTCATGGTGAAAAAGTGAGTGTTATACGCCAATAAATACAGTATATATTAGAGGTCGACCGATATGGGGTTTTCTCTGGCCGATGCCGATGCCAATATTTAGAAATCGCGGTGGCCGATGGCCGATATGTGATGCCGATTTTTTTGGGCCGATATATTTGGCCGATTTTTTTTTTTTTTTCCCTTCATCTCATAAAATCTAACAGTTAGACCCCTTTCACACTGGGGCATTTTTCTGGCGCTTTTGGGCTAAAAAGAGCGCCTGTAAAGTGCCTGTAAAACGGCTCCCCTGCAGTCTCAGTGTGATATCCTGAGTGCTGTCACACTGAGGCGATGCGCTGGCAGGATGTAAAAAAAAGTCCTGCGAGCAGCATCTTTGGAGCAGTGTATACCGCTGCTCCACCACTCCTGCCCATTGAAATGAATGCGCACCACTGCCGAAGCGCCTGCAAAGCGTTTTGGCAGCGGCGCTTCAGGGGCGCATTTAACCCCTTCCTCGGCCGCTAGCTGGGTTATAAGCGCCCCGCTAGCAGCCGAATAGCACCTCTAAAATGACGGTAAAGCACCGCTAAAGCTAGCAGCGTTTTACCATCAACTCCTGCCCGCTCCAGTGTGAAAGCAGCCTTAAGTAATAAGTGATACAGAAAATTTTTTACATTTAAACATTAAACAAAACAAACCTCCGATCAGTTCACTTGTATGTATAATTTAGAAAAAAAAAAAAAACTATCTTAAATATTAAATACACAAAAACAGGTAATCAAAACTTTTGGACGAAAAAAAATGGGCTAACTTTACTGCTTAGTTTTTTTTTTAATTCATTACTGTATTTTTTTAAAAAAAATTGCGTTTGAAAGACCGCTGCGCAAATACCGTGTGACATAAAATATTGCAACAACCACCATTTTATTCCCTAGGGTCTCTGCTAAAAAAAATATATATAATGTTTGGGGGTTCTAAGGGATTTTCTAGCAGAAAATACAGGATTTTTACCTGTAAGCAACAAGTGTCAGAAAAGATTTATGGGGCGTACACACGGTCGGACTTTTCGTCTACAAAAGTCCGACAGACTTCCGGCGGACTTTCGGCGGACTTGCAGCAGACTTTCTAACGAACGGACTTGCCTACACACGACCACACAAAAGTCCGACGGATTCGTACGTGATGACGTACACCGGACTAAAATAAGGAAGTTCATAGTCAGTAGCCAATAGCTGCCCTAGCGTGGGTTTTTGTCCGTCGGACTAGCACACAGACGAGCGGATTTCGGGGTCCGTCGTAGTTACGACGTAAAGATTTGAAGCATGTTTCAAATCTAAAGTCCGTCGGATTTGAGGCTGAAAAAGTCTGCTGAAAGTCCGGAGAAGCCCACACACGATCGGATTACCAGCCAGCTTTAGTCCGTCGGCGTCCGTTGGACTTTTGTAGACGAAAAGTCCGACCGTGTGTACGCCCCATTAGTCTTTAAATGGTTAAACTGAGAGCTTCTACACATGGAGTTCAGTCTATTGATAAAAAGAACTTGAAAAGATACAAATGTATCTTCTTATCAGACTTGGCAGGCTGCCCAGAGGAGGAGAGAATCCTCTCCACAGGCAACTTGCATTGACTTCTATTACAGAAGTCATTTGCAAGTCACGGCTGAAGTTACAATCGGCCTTTTTTATCAGCACAATCGGCCGATGCCGATTAAGTAAAAAACGCCAAATATCGGCCGATATATCGGCCGGCCGATATATCGGCCGACCTCTAGTATATATAGCATTGTGGAGTTATCACATAAAATCAGTACTCTCTTACAAAAGAAGAATGCGTCATATAGAAAAAAAGAGAAAATGTAAGACACATATCCTGTATTTACATGTTCAATAGCATACGATTTGACCAGAAAAACAACAATTAATAGAACAGGTGCATTCAAGATTAACACAAACGCAGTATAACTGTATAGATGTGAGACCTTATCGTTCCTCATTGTGGTGTCCGAAATATATATCTTATAACAATGTGTCAGCCTAAAGTGATCCAAACTTGCTTCTAGCACAGTGTTTCTCAATTCCAGTCCTCAAGGCGCACCAACAGGTCATATTTTCAGGATTTCCCTCAGATGAAACGGTTGTGGTAATTACTAAGGCAGTGAAACTGATCAAATCACCTGTGCAAAATAATGGACAGCTTTGAAAACATGACCTGTTGGTGCGCCTTAAAGACTGGAATTGAGAAACACTGCTCTAGCAGATCAACAAGGAAGTCAAAGGATCAACAAGGAAGTCAAAGGATTTAATTCTCCACCATCATGTCTGGATTTACATTCCAGATAATGCGTTACATGAAATATCATATTGGAGCTAAGGATAACTCCTCCAAGAGGAGGAAGACAAAGAAGAGAAAAAGTGATACGAAAGAAAGAGAAAGGAGCTTAAGCTGGGAATCCATCTGTTCCCATAGACATAGTTGACAGTTACATAATGCATTTCCCGAAATATGGGATATCCATGGATCCCAAATTTTTTCAAACAATTTTATTTTATCATTTAGGATTTCGGAAAATCTCTAGTTTATCATAATCCAAGATAGCTTAGCTTTAACCATTTTAAATGGGACAATGGCTGACTTCCAGGACCTCACGATGGTGATGCGTGCAGCTATGAATATAAAAGACATTAGTATCCTCACATCTTGGAGCCTCCCCATGGGGTCACCCAGTAGAGCTTGTTGTGGATATTTCTTAAGGTTTGTTTGGTTCAGAGCGTAAATAAAATTGTATATACGGATCCAGGAATGCTTTACTTTCAGGCAGGTCCACCAAATATGGTGGAGTGTGTCCTCCTGACCACAACCTCTGAAGCATAGTAGGTAGGCTCCTGACAAAGAAGGCCAGTCAAGAAGGAACCATGTACCATTGGAGCAATTATAAATGTGTTTATATAGGGTTTAGAAACGTAGCTCGCCATCTTGTACCATTGATCCTGATCCATTTCTAAGCTGAAGCCATTTTCCCATCTATTGTACAGTAGAATATTCCTGCGCTATCGGATATGGAATTAGCTAAAAGTGGAACAGCTGCACGCACCTATTAGGTATCACTAAGCCTATATAAATGTTGTATAGATGAATGGTGCCGCGCTAATCCTATTAAATGAGCTTATCATTAATAGATTATATAAAGAAACCGGCCTGGAGGGCCACTGATGTAGAAACCAGTGCTATATCTCACTGTGTAAACTAAATAAAAATGCAAAAAAAATATATATGTGAATGTGAACAATAAATAAACAACCTAAATAATTAATAATTAACTACCGTGACTAACCATAAATATGACTGTTCCAATCAAAAAAACAGTGAAATAAATAATAAAATTAGATGATTGTCAATCACAAATCAGCAAAGTGCATGGTGCCAACACTGTGCAACCTAGATATCTGAATCATAAAGTGACTATATATTGTGAAACAGCAAGTTTTCCATAAAGTGCAAACGTGCGAACAAATGTAACAATAATGTGCAAATAATGACTCCAAAAATGAACAGTAGTAAATTGAATGTCCTAAAAAATGAAAAACAAAGGAAAATCACACAGGAAAACCGTCCATAATCTTAGATACAATCTTGTGACATATGGTGCTGGCATGCGCATGTAGCAGTTAAAGTGCCTGGTGATTCAAAATTCCATGCAGCTTCTTGTGTAAATACTCCAGTGAGCAGTGGCCCCTTACCTCACAGGAATGGGGCAACAGCATGTCCCCTGATCCCCTGAAGAAGTCACGTGTGGTGTGACGTCACGCGTAGGGACAGGATAGGCTGGATATACTGAAAGAAAGCTACGAGCTCGCCGCTCGTCGGATACAAACACCTTACCATTCATTGTAGATGTGAGTACCTGCTGTTTTTGCCTAAATAAACGTTGTTAATTTTAAAACAGAGTTACACTATTGGGTTCCTTTCATTCCCGTTTTTAAACATCCCCCTGGACCATACCTGAGGGAATTCCATCCCAGGACGGTGAGGAACACGTAGGAGCCGCTAGGTGAAAAAATTAAAGCGCCAGTTTGGCCACATGCTGTTGCCCCATTCCTGTGAGGTAAGGGGCCACTGCTCACTGGAGTATTTACACAAGAAGCTGCATGGAATTTTGAATCACCAGGCACTTTAACTGCTACATGCGCATGCCAGCACCATATGTCACAAGATTGTATCTAAGATTATGGACAGTTTTCCTGTGTGATTTTCCTTTGTTTTTCATTTTTTAGGACATTCAATTTACTACTGTTCATTTTTGGAGTCATTATTTGCACATTATTGTTACATTTGTTCGCACGTTTGCACTTTATGGAAAACTTGCTGTTTCACAATATATAGTCACTTTATGATTCAGATATCTAGGTTGCACAGTGTTGGCACCATGCACTTTGCTGATTTGTGATTGACAATCATCTAATTTTATTATTTATTTCACTGTTTTTTTGATTGGAACAGTCATATTTATGGTTAGTCACGGTAGTTAATTATTAATTATTTAGGTTGTTTATTTATTGTTCACATTCACATATATATTTTTTTTGCATTTTTATTTAGTTTACACAGTGAGATATAGCACTGGTTTCTACATCAGTGGCCCTCCAGGCCGGTTTCTTTATATAATCTATTAATGATAAGCTCATTTAATAGGATTAGCGCGGCACCATTCATCTATACAACATTTTCCCATCTAGTCATATAAGGCAGTTTTGTAGATTTAGATTTTAACATGAAGTACAATGCTGATATATAACCAATGCATTTGTAGATATTTCTACATCAGGATTTAAAAGCAGTCATTGTAAACAGATCATTTTTACATTGCAGGGAGGTTATGAAATGAAAGATTTGTGTACAAGGATAGTCTTCCGCATTTGGCAATTGGTATTTTGGTATTTCTCCCACAGCAAGAGCTGGTGAAGAATACCAATATCTTTACATACATCTGATATCCTTAAAAGCCCCTTGTTAAGCCACCAATTAAATGGGGCCTGGGGTAAACTTCGGATTGTGAAATAATGATGCTGGGGGTATAAATGAATTTGAGGTCGTGTGGATGGAGGGCCTATTTCTAGCCCATAGCCACATTAAATGACTAATTAAGAATATGGAGAGGACTCCATTGTCATCCATCATAGAATATTTTTGAGTATGAAAGCGAGCCAATTGCGCCAGTGGAACAGAATATTTCAAGAGGTTAGGAAACCCTAAGATGTCTTAATGTTTATGGGCAAACAGGGAATTTGTTCCCGCTTTTTAATTCTCCTGGTGACTCCTGCCTTCCTTTTACAACTCTTTACTTTACTACTTCTAATATTGGTCTTGGTTAATTTTGACCCTTTCAATAGTTAAATGATGGGCCTGACGCATTGACCAACTTTACACAATTTTATATTACGGTATAATTTACCAAAAATATATGTGGAAAATGTAACTTCTTAAACTTGCAAATGTTGAACCCATTGTGTACAATGTTTTGATGATGTGTGAGCATTGTGAAAATTGTATTTGGTCCAGGAAGAACATGTTTGTAACCACTTTCAAAACATAAAACAAAAAAAAAATCTTTGAAAGAAAAAAATGGGCACGACATAAAAAATGGGGAAAAAAAACAGAAATAGATCTTACCATTTGGGCATTATTTTTTACTTCTGTTGGCGAGGGAACGCCACAAATCCTGTAAACTCTGTCTTTGAAGACACTCTCCAGATCACACCCAGGTATTTTATGGATCCCAGGCCACATCTGGCCCTCTGGCTGTTCTTGTCCAGCCTGCGTGAGGTCAATCAGAAATTAGAAATCAAATGTACAACGTGAATAAATGAACGCCATGCATGCAATACAACTGCATTGCTTTAATTTTGAAAGTGGCTGCTATTTTTTTTTCATTTACATATGTGCATGCGTGTCTATACACCTTCACAGTAATGCGTTGAAAAACAGATGTCTACAAGGGATAACAGCAGTTGTACTTTCACCCCTCCCAAGGATGTGTGACACTGCTCTGTGGCTGTGGGGAGGAGTGTGGGTTTTCTAGATCCAGGCCCGCCAGTCAACAAGATGGCTGCCGCTGTGGTACCACCCTTGTTGGTCTGCTGGTTGCCAAGATGGAAGCGTTTGCACTTCTACCCCTTCCAAAAATGTGGTATTTTCTTTCACTCTTGGTCATAACGGCAAGCAGGACAAATATAGAGGGTAACTCTTGCTAATGGGGGCACAGAGAGCAATAAAACACCTGAGGTGTTCTAATCCCAAGCTGAGGTGTTCTAATTTTCCCTGTATGCTAAGAAAATGCAGACATTGAGGAGCAGAGAGTTATTCCAAATTTCTGCACCTTTTGCTTTGTCGCTGCTATTTTTTTCTGAAGTCAAGTCCCTCCCCCTTCTGGTGTTGATGATGACCTCCGGGTATTGAAGAGACTGAATTGGTTTTAGCTGGTTCCTCATCATATATTTCACCTATTCCAAGTTGACAAGATGATAGAAGATTATTGTCAACTACATCTGTCTGTGACTCTGCTACCACAAATGACTCATGCAGGTGATGATAAATATGAATCCCTGAAAAATTAAACCATTCTACTAGGGAAAGCATTACTTCTGAAAATTACCTTCTGGTGCAGATAACCACAATGGGGGACACTGAATTGAATATGATGTCAGAACAGTAAATCTGAGAAATGTTTGATGAGGGGGAAAAGGGACAAATATACACCCATAAATGTTTAGACAGAAGCCAATCATGCAGAATGTATGATGACAGTGTCTACTGATTCCATCTTAAAACACCTCACAAGCATGAAACAGTTAAGATAACTCAAGCGTGAATCTTCCTAAAGATATCAGCACCAGGAATAGGGGTGACTAGTACCCTTGATCATCTTATGGTATTGGCACTAAAACTAGTGCTCCGCATGATTTGAGAAATTCCACAATAGAAAGGAAGCAACTCATCTTCTGCAGAGATAGGGAAATTATTGTTTCTGTGAGGGCATCCCTTGGAGGATAGCCCATGGAAATTAGGAAAATGACTCATAAATGTCTGTCCAGACTTTTAAAAAATGTCTCAGCCTTGCTCCCACTGAGGTAGGCTAAGTAGGTTGTATACATATATTGCGACACTATGAGGCTCACTTGCCATTATGTAAAATTAGTCGAAAGTGATACTGGTTCACACAAATGCAGAGTGCGGGGCTTCAGAATACCGATTTTGAGTGGAGAAAATTGGCTTTTCAATTTTCTCTGGGTTTTTATATTCCCGGATTGGATTCCAGAATTTGGAGGCTGCAAAGAGCTGTGGGAGGGAAAAAGCCTTCAACCCATTGTCCAGGTCCTTCTGGAGACCAGTAGAGTGTGTGTTTAAGGTGCGCACAGCCTTTACAAGCATAGGCTTGGGCATAGTTCAGTGCTCCTGCTAGGAGACAGGTGTGCTCCATTCTGGAGACAGTACACCATGCTGGAGTCAGGAGGATCCTTGTCTAGAGAACTAAGAAAGTCAAGATGACTGAGCAGAGTACTAGAGGACTGAGAGAACTTAGAGGTGTGAGAGGACTGAGAGAGCCCAGAGAGCTGATAGAGGGACCCAGGCAGCAGGGAGCTGCAACTAAAAAGAGCTGAGAGGACCAAGGCAAAAGGCCTAAGCAGCAATGTTGTGTGTAGAAGCCACAGGTGGCTTTGTATTATTTGCCTTTTTCCTGGGGTGAAAACCCCTGTGTGGGAAACTGTTTTGTGTTGGACTTTATTTTTAACTAAAAGTGGGCCGACAATTCCTGAAACACAGTTCTGACTATTGTGGACTCACTAACAAGCTGTACACCATTGAGTTAAGTTCCCCAATAACAATATACTGTATATATATAGAATTACTTCTCTGTTAGCCTGGGGTTCATTTTGCATTTGGGAAACTGACTCTTCACAGGATTTCTAAGACCATGTCTGGCCAAGTGGGAGGCTCTTGCTCTCAGTCTCCTAGTCAGAATTGACATCTCTTTGCTCTTTTCATCTTGCAAGATCACAGCTGACTTACCATTTTTCACTGGAAGGGGTGTCAGCCACTCAAGGATGTAACCATATGCCTCTTATAGCTGTAATATACAGTATCCTAATACTGGAGGGCAGATGAGCTGTTTACGGCTGCTGCAATGACAATGTATGCTGACAATTTAGTTTCTTACAGAGCTTAAAAATGCTTTGGCCTTTTCTGTCTATCCAGAGAGTATCAAAGATCTTTTTTTTATATCGGTGTCTGCTCTTCTGTCCATCAAGTCTTTAAAGTTTGCCGCGTCATTGAGTGTCAAAGTGGCATGTCTGGCAAGTCTCAACTTTTGGAGCCAATGTATACTTAATGCCATGCTGCACATTTACTTCCAATGCCAGAACCTTAAAGGGTGTTAATCTCCTAGTAGTACCATGGACTGTAATAGCAGAAAATTACCAGCGTCCCATCAATCTAATGCAGATTTTTTAAATTAGAGAAACTCCTCAGTTCTGGCATAACTAGAAAAGCAGAAGGCTATCTTTTTCAGTACTTTACTTTTTGGTTGCATTACCTCTTCCAGTCAATGGAAGGTATCTAACTTAAGCAACATGCTATTGGAAAGATCAATGCGTATCTACGGATAGATCACCTATGTTGTCAATCTCTCTCTCGAACTACTCCCTCTTGATCTCCTATCCTAAAAAGAGCAAATCATATATGTGGACCTTTCTGTACAAACCAGGATCTGCTTATTTAATCACTCCCCCATGACAAAATACTGTAATATAATTTGGAAGAAAAGGTTAGTAAATATACTTACCTTACTTTGGCTTCCATACTGCAGGGGGTAACATCCCCATCCTTTCTGGTGAGATCCTGGAGAATGCTGAGTATCCTGATCCATGAAAGTAGATGTTTTTTTAATGCAAAGTCCAATATAATAGGCTTTTTTTCACTGATGTCCAGAAGACAAAGATAAACATACTCCGACCTTGTGGCCAGAGGTGTAGCATGGGTGGACTCAGCTGACACTGCAAAAAAGCAGTGAGTGTAAATTAAACTAATCAGTAATAATATTAAGAGAAATAATCACCTTTCAAATACAGCTGTCCACTGTTTGTGACACTGAAGGATACTAGCAGAACATCCAACAGCCTCACCTACCCAAAAACAGAAGAGGGACATGATGCAGTAGGGCATTGGCCTCCATTATGGCCTTTAATGTATTCTTATATAGGGTATAGCACTCCTTCTCCTCCTCTCTCCAATCCACATAACATCCACCAAAAGCCAATCAGAAAAAGTTGGTGGAAGGGATGCCATCGCCCTAACCAAAAATGACAATGCACCAGGAGAAACACCTGGACTGGAAGTAATGACAGACATTACTAAACTGAGGGAGGAAAGAAGAGAGGTAAAAGGAAGATACGTGACAAAATGTAAAAGAAACAGTAAATGAATATACAAAAATAAAACTTGTGGTAGCATAATCATGCCAATCCTACTGCTATAAGGGTTTCCTGAAGATAAAAAACCCTTGGTAAGTGTGGGAGCAAAACTACTCTAAAGAGGAGCAACCATGCAATCACAACACAGAAAAAAGAAACAGGATATGCAAGTTGGGGAAATCATTTAAAAGATATACAAGGGGTGATCCTGGGGGTTTCAGAGGCAAAGCTAGGCCCAACGGTGCTGACATTGTAAGGCACTTGGAAAATCCTTTTACTAGTGATGTCATGTCTCATAATCTTATCTATGATTATCTTGCAGCTCCTGTGGCCCCCCGCATCACTCAGGTGGAATATGTGAAAACTCTGCTGTATATCTCCTGGCGATATGGTGAAAAAACCTTAGATCTTTCACATTCTCGAATGCTGCACTGGCAGGTGACGGCAGAAGGGAAGAAAAGGATAAAGAAGAGTGTAAGTTTATCATGAAGTGCCTTCCTTTCACTTAACAAAGGGAAACTTGTTTAAATTGTCTTCCAGGTCATTTGCAGTCCAACTGCAGTAACCCCTTTCTTCTTACACATGTGCAGTGATATAGTAAATTAAATTTTAACACAATATTATACAATATAATATATATCTGCAGGCACTGTTGATACCAGTCTAATTAATGTTAGACTGCAGTCTGACTGTAGTGTCCTGACACATCTGATAGATATTATATCTACAGTATAATTATAACATAAAACCCCCCCCAACAAACAGACAGAGTATGTACCCAATATATATTATTACCAATGCTTTAATAATACATAAGTTAAAAACATATATAGTATAAAAAGAATGTCCCACCCATCCCTGGAATGGACACTAGTTCCTACTAGACCTCATTATAATTGTACAGATTAATTAATTACATGATCACCATATAAACAAATATGGTCTTGCAGTAACCCTGTAGTATTTGCCAAATACTTGCATTGCATTTCCCAAATACTTATTGCTTCTTCAGGAGATATACAACAGAATAATTCAATGTGCGTGTGGAATCCCCAAAATGATCCCGTGCATCTCCTTCAGAAATGATCCACAGGTGGGATTGTTTTTGGTTGTGGCCCAATGTGATTGCAGTGTGTTATTATGTCCAAGGTGGAGAACCTGTTTTTCTATGGTTGACTGTTTCTTCTATACTTTCAAGCCGATGTTCTGGCTCCTTGCTTCCTTGCTGAGAGGCTTCATTTGGCCACCCACAACATCTCAAGTATTACCCTAATCCTAGATATTGCTCTTAGGCAATTATATACTCGTATTTGGACTTTATTTAGGCTGTTGCTTAGATGTGATTCTACACGCACATTGAATTCTTCTGTTCTATGTCTCCTGAAGAAGCAATAAGTATTTGCGAAACGCATTAAGACCTACCACAGGGTTCCTGCACAGACCGTATTTATTTTATATGATGATCATGTAATGATTTAATATGCTCAATTATGAGGTCTAGCAGGAACTAGTGTCTGTTCCAGGGTTAGGCAGGACATTCTTTTTATAGTATATATGTTTTTAACGTATGTATTAATAAAGTATTTGTAATATTATATATTGGGTACATGCTCTTTGTCTGTTACTTGGGTATATACTGTACTGGTGCACCAATAAAGTCCCTTCCCTTTTTTTTTTTTTTTGATGTTGGTACGATTCTAGTACAGAAAAAAGCATAAAAGGTGGATCTCAAACTACTGACAGTATCAAGCAAAAGAGACCAATTCGTCCATAAGGACGGGGTACTGTGCTGCTAAGTCAAAAAAATTGGGAAACAAACGGGGAAGGGACAAGTAGTTGGAAGGAGGACCAAACCATGATATTAAATTGCTAGATTAATCTTTAATAGTACAAAACTATACCACCTCTCTAAACAGTGTAAAATTTGTTAAAATAAAGAGACAATGTTGTCACTTTAAAATAATGAACACACAGGACACCGTTGCAATGGTGTGAAATAACCGCACTACACATTGGACATATATACTTCCATATATCAAAGCCTTGATGGTCTGTGAGTGGGTGATTAGGACACAGAGCAATAATTGTCCTTTGCGAGGCTTATTGTATGCTAAGTGTGTAGTATATCCCCATATCCCCCAAGTATATTATACTGCTGGGCAACACATTTGCCTAAGGCAATAATGAGATATTTGTATTGATGCACTATAGACTAACTGAACATAGTCCTTGGATATTCACATATATGGCAAACGAGGTGCATTCACTGAGTGATTGACAGTCCAAGTGAATGGATCCGGCTATAAGAGCATTATAGGAATGAGGACAATTAGTGATAGCGCCCTCCTGAAAAATAATGTGAGTGGCCAACAGAGCATCCAAGTAGCCAGTCAAAGTTCAAAGATCCAGATCCCAGTTGTATGTCTGTCTGACTGTATGTGGACCGTTTTTCGTCAGGTACAAAACAGGACAGCTAGAGTGGGATTTTTCTGTCAGTTAGTATTGCGCTAATTAGAATAGCATCAAAGTAAATAGTTCAAAGAGTCTATCGGACTCAGTGAATAATCACTGTACATACCGCTTCCCGATATCCTAGATAGACAGGAGGGGGTGCTGGAGGCAGGTCACATTAGACTCATATCACTTCTGAATATAAATTATAATCAGCAGTTATCCTCTTACAGACACTTTGATCCACTGTCATCCAGTGAAGCAGATATAGGTCACAATCCTCCCAAAGATAGACTCAATTTAGTATGAAGAGCATCGGCAATATCAGGATGTTTTCAAAGTGTGGGAGTTGTGCATAGTATAGCATCGGCTTGGCGGGGCACAGTGTGCAGCTTGGTGGTCTCAGCTCACATCAATGCATTTCGCAAACCCATACGTTTGCTTCGTCAGGACGTTGAGAAGCTGGTCAGACGTCACTTATAAAGCTTGAGAAATCCCTAGTTCCAAAGTGTCACTTCTGGGAGCGCCTCAGTAGAGCCATCAGTGGTAAATAACCAAGAAATCATTTCTGAATACAGTTCTTCCATTTTAATTTATCAGTCATTCTTTAGTGCGGTAAAAATCAGTCACCATGCTTCAATCTAAATAGATATAGAGATAGATATAAAAAGATAGAAAAATAGTAGTATAATAGTTGTGCTTCTTAGAATGGAGCTTACTACGTATAGTGAAGCAAAAAGCTCAAATATTGAATGACAAAGCACTGAGTTTGTAAATCCATCCCAGTGATTAGCCACTAACGGAGATATAAGGAAAGAGAGAGGAGGAAGGAATAGAGAAAGAGGCGTATCAAAATAATATATGGTCATTACTGTTCAAGGAACACTTTTAGGCTTAGCTTGTTGTTTAAAGCTTTGGGCATCATACATCACAGTCTAAAAATCCAGGCTGTTTCTCTTCTCAAGAGAATTGTATCAAAGTCGTCTCTTCTGGTCGAAAAGGTTAAGGGCAAAAAAGCCCTTAACCCTCAGACCCTCTGGGCGCCCATTGTGGTATTCAGCGAAATGCTGTCCAATGGAGTTATCTTCCTTGAGGTTGATGCTTTTTATATGCTCACCGACTCTGACGGGAAGTTGGCGTTTTTTCTTGCCCACATACAGTTTTTTGCAAGGACATTCCAACAGATGGAGAACACTGGTAGTCGCACAGTTAATAAATTGTTTGATACTGTATCTATTGGCGCCATCAGAGTTGGTGAATATATCACTACGATTCTAGTAGTCTGAGATGTGGTGGCGAAAATTCCAGGTCAGGCCATTCATTTCTAGTTTCTATTTACTGTATAATTGTGTCCTCACTTCTTAGTCATGGCATAAAGTAAACTCAACGATCAGTCAAAATCCATCTCTCAGTGATATCTCATTGAATTATAACCTAGTTGCTGGAAGTGACTACACATTGCACTGAATCCATGTGAAAGAAATGTAACCAACCAGTCTGCAAAAAGATGCAAAGTATTCTGTTCTGCAGAGCTGACAACCTAGTATGGGGGGATAAATGCATATCTGATTGTGTCGCTCTCTTTTCAGGTTTCCCGAAATATGATGACAGCAGTAATGGCACTACCTGCCGGAGACATCTACAATATCACCGTCACTGCCTTTACTGAGAGGAGCAGCAACTCATCACTTCCGTATGTGGTGAAACTTGGTAAGAACATGGAAGAAGCTTTTCTGTCCCACAATACTCTCATCCTGGACTGGAGGTGGGGAGTGTAGTGTAGAACAGTGGTTCTCAACCTCAGTCCCCAAGTACCCCCAACAGGCCATGTTTTGGGACTTTCTCTTAGATAAAATAGGTGTCCAAAATAACAAGCCATTGACTCTGATTTAACCGCTTCCCGGCCACTCAACGTCATATGACGTCTTCGTGTTTGAGTGGTGATATCTGAATAATGCCTACAGTTACAGGCATCATTCAGATGTCTTCTTTTACAGTAGGCGATTCTCTTCACCATAAGAACAGTCATAGCAGCTGTTCAGCCGCTTGATCATTCTTATAGGCGGCAGGGGTGGACATCTGCCCCCTCCTGCCGCCCTCCAGGGGGTTCTCCCGCCTCGCCCCCGCGATCGGCGAACCATGGAAGGAACCGACCGACGCCGGAATGTTGACCATAGAGATTTCCGGTGGACCAGATGGTCCCCAGAGTTTCTATGTTTGAAAAAATTTTGTTGTCTCGGCAGGGAAGCTGGGATCTTTTTTTTTTTATTGCAGGCTTCCCAGCCTAGAGGTGAGATCTGGGGACTTATTGACCCCAGATCTCACTGTAAAGAGGACCTGTCACACACTATTCCTATTACAAGGGATGTTTACATCCCTTGTAATAGTAATAAAAGTGATTAAAAAAAAATGTAAAAAGAAAGCATCAAACTAGAAAAATAAAAGTAAAATTAACAATAATAAAAAAAAAAATTAAAGCGTCGCCCCTGTCCCACCACACATGTGAGGTATTACCATGAACATTAGAGCGAGAGCAATAATTCTAGCACTAGACCTCCTCTGTAACTTTAAAACATGTAACCTGTAAAAGATTTGAAAATGTCTCCAATGGGGATTTTTAAGTACCAAAGTTTGGCACCATTCCACGAGCGTATGCTATTTTGAAGCGTGGCGTGTTAGGTATCTATTTACTCGGCGTAACCTCATCTTTCACATTATACAAAAAATTTGGGCTAACTTTACTGTTTTGTTTTTTTTAAATACGTGAAACTGTTTTTTTTTTCCAAAAAAAAAGTTTGAAAAATTGCTGTGCAAATATCGTGCAAGATAAAAACTTACAATGACCGCCATTTTATTCTCTAGAGTCTCTACTAAAAAAAAAACCTTTATAATGTTTGGGAGTTCTGTGTAATTTTCTAGCAAAAAAATGATGATTTTTACATGTAGGAGAGAAATGTCAGAATTGGCCTGGTAGGTAGTAAGGATGGGGGCTGTAGTATTGAATATTTAGTGAATATCTAGTGATGATGGGGGTTGTAGTGTGGAATATCTATTGATGATGCAAGTTGTAGTGCAGAATATCCAGTAATGCTGTGGGGTTTTAGTGTGGAATATCTAGTGATAATGGGAGTTGTGGTGTGGAAAATTTGGTGCTTATAGGGGATTTTAATGTGGAATACTATATCCAGTGACGCTGGAGGTTGTGGTGGGGAATAATATCCAGTGATGGTGGTGGTTGTTGTCTGGAATATAGAGTGATAAAGAGAAATGTAGTGTGAAATGTTAAATAATGATTACTTTTTAATTGAAAATGGGATTGTAAATTATGATGGCTCATGATGTTCTTTGTTTTATAGTTGGGGAAGATTCTGTTCACAGAGTAACATTTTATTTGTACAGATCCAGCTCCTCCAAAGTCCCTGTTTGCCGTGAATAAAACACAGACGTCCGTCACTCTGCTGTGGGTGGAAGAGGGATTTTCTGATTATTTTGAAGTTTTCTGCCGATGCTCTGACTTGGTACAGAGTGAATATGACAAGGTGACACAATCACTTTAAAAAATAACTACGTATAATTCTTAGGGTTGGAAACTATACTGATTCAGAAATTCTGTTCTAAAAATTTGGAATAAAGTCATGAGTTTAGATGTCCACAAACATGAAATAAGACATGTCTCTTCCCTAATCATTTCTGCAGGTACCAAGAGACTATGCATAATTGGCTGACTGATCAAAGTTAACAGGCATGGGTCATGTCAATAAGCATGCAAAAAATATTCTGGCAGTTGGGGTGCCTGATATCTAATTTCTATGACAGTCTCAACATATCAACAGGTCCGTTATAGATAAAATTGTAGAAGGGATTCACTGGGTTTGGTCAACTGGTTAAGAAGTCAGGAGGTGTTAGGTGAAATTGTAAATTAAATAAGGACTAGAAGTGGCAGATATTAATGTGAATGCCTTTGATCTTTATAGATCTCTCCTACATAATAATAGATTGAGAAAAAATACAGGTTTTCAGGCATGGTTTACTTGTGATTACCAGTCCACTATCAGATCATTTTGCCCCTGGTGCTCTGAACTGTATCGTGTGTTCACTAAACCATGTCTACCAATGTGCCCCTTAAATGCTTCCTTCTTTCCATGTGCGAACTGTAGCTGTCAACACTTTGCCTAGTTGATTTTTTAGCAGTGGGCATCCCTATGTAACCTACTTTTATTCTTCTGAACGTGAAACTCTAAGTACAAGTACCAGGTAAAATACAGTACAAAAGGATTACATTTTGGGAGATTTTTACTCTCCATTTGTCATGTTTACCATCAGAATCAAAAGTGAAAGTAAAATAAAATACCAAAGTTTAGCTTGTCCCAGTAAAAGAAGGGAAATTTTCCAATGGGGAATCTAGTGACCCTAGTGACAACCAGGAATTCTGTCACTTCGGAGGGAGTTCCTCCATCTTCCTGTTTTGAGTATGGGACAGGAAGTGAATGAAAACCTCTCCAATGGGACACAGATGGCAAAAACAAAAAATCCTGACAGGAGTTATAACCCTCCGATACTCTACCCATACTGAGAGAAAAAAGGTTTGCCTTTAATTCTACTGTAGCTCATCCCAGAGAAATAATTCAGTTAATACAAAGTTTAACCCAGAGTAATACAGTGAAGATTAGGTTTTACCTAAAGTAATATTACAGAGAAATTAAAGTCACCTTGTTGGAATTAAGATTAGGTGATTGGAGGTAATTTAATCCACTGTAGTGTAGTTGGTCTAAACCATATTGAGCACTATTCCATTGTCCGTGAGCCAGAGCTCCTTCATTCTGTGAGGAGAAATAGCACTCACAAGAAAAAATAGAAAGAAACGTATTTACTGTTTTTAAATTGGTTGTAAAAGCTATCTGCATTAAGGTAAAAAAAAAGCCTTCCATGATCAGCCCCCTCCCAGCCCCCCTAAATACTTTCCTGACACTGATATTGATTTACCACTGTGCCCATCTGCAGCAACGCTGCTCTCTTTCCCTCTCCTCACTGGACTGGGAGTCATTGGCACCTGCTAATGTCAAATTAAATCTAGTGAGGAGGTACATGTTTAATGCAATGCACTTATTTTTTGTGTAATAATTGTTTTGTCTACTTTTTGGGACAGCTTACCGTATTGTGGTGGGCGGTCCTTAATGTTTCTGTTTTATTGTATACTATACTTATTTATTGAAAATAATACAAATAATTTTCAAGAAAAAAAATCCTGTGAGGAGGAAGTGCGGGGGGGGGTGGGGGTGGTCAAGACACGCTGGCTTGGAATTGAGCCCGCACAAGTTCCCCCATAGGAAGCAGCTTGCTATGGAGGCACTTAGAAGGGAGGAGGAGCTGAGAGCATCTGCAGGGGACCCCAGAAGAGGAGGTTCGCGGCTGCTTTATGCAAAACCATTGCACAGAGCAGGTAAGTATAACATTTAATTTAAAACATAAATACACTATTACATTCACTTCACATATCTGAACATATGTATGTCTCAATGAAAATGATTTATTTATTTCAGGAGGGCAATATTTTACAATAGCGATGAGTGAACTAGAGCAGGGATCCCCAACCCCTGGGGAGTGGACCGATGCTGGTCCGTGGCCTGTTGCTGACCTGGCCTCACTGCAGGGGGTGAGCGGCAACCGCTGTCTGCACAGGGCTATCGCTGACCGTAGTCACTGCTCATCACCTGCTATGCCCATGTGTCCTCTCCCGTCTCCTTCACCTACCCGTCCGGCCAATAATGTCATCCAATCTGCAGGGCAGGGGGCAAGAGGAGCTGCAGATCGAAATGGAGAGCTCCTCCCACCCCCTGCCCAGCTGATAGGATGACACTGTTAGCCAGGCTGGCGGGAGATGGAGGTGGGAGAGAACACATGGACTGTTACAGCATCTGCCCTGCAGCTAGGAGTTCTAAGCAGGGGAGGCATAGATTGATGTTAGAGAGGAATGGAGGGGAGGGAACAGACTGCATGGGGCACTGTAATGTAAAGGGGCACTGTAATATAAAGGGGACTGCACTGTAAAGGGGCACTGTAAGGATTATCTTCTTTTGGTTGCGGTTAACTCATGGTTATATTGTTAGGGCTGGGGGTATCCTATGATTATATTTTTAGAAATTTTTTTTTTTTTTCACTGTCATATTTTAAGGGTTATTTCATGATTATATTGTTATAGTTATAGTCCCATGGTTATATTTTTAAGTTTGAGATTATCCCATTGTTATATTTTTAGGGCTGGGGTTATTCTATGACTATATTGTTATGTTTGGAGTTATCTCATGGTGATAAAGTGTCTAGTCTTATGAAAGTGGACTGGATGGTCGTTTACATTCTGCCAACAATCTTCCGTTTGTATTATACTGTATAATGTTTCCCAGCAGCCTGATATCAACATCCTTCTGCTTTTGCCTGTCTTGACAGGATGCTGTGGTGGTTTCCTCCCATGTGGTAACAATATCCAATCTACATCCTGGCACATCTTACAACTGCAGCATCACCAGTGTCAGCCATCACAGTGCCAGTGTGCCCACCTTCATTACCGTTTCTACACTGGGTAAGCTTCTTTTAGGATAAGATGCTTCATCTTTTCTTTGTTTGTATGTTATTGTGCTTAAAGTATTTGACTACTTATTACATCAGTCAACAGAAACAGCAGAACTCCAGAAATATATTGGCTTTTTTACTTGCGTTTGAAGTTTTGTTTACATTTTTTCCCCAATATCTTTAGCATTTTCTTTCTCATTCTGCTGTTATTTTGTTTATAGAAAAAAAGTAAATGTATACATTTTTCAGCCCCATTTACATTTACTCAGCTGTTCCCTTGTTGAGGAGTGCAGGCTGAACGTTAGGAACAAAAAGCCACAGGAGAGCCTAAAAGGAATAATGACATTATCTGTACCAGAAAACCAATAAATCAACTTGCTGTCTGTCCCCAGTAGTGTCCGATACCAGTCATTCAGCAATAGTGGTGCATATCTGCCATTGCAGAGTGATGGTTCATATCTCCCATTACAACATGATGGTCTGTGTCTGTCATTTCACAGTGTTGATCTACATCTGTCACCCCCTAATGATGGTCTATATCTGCCATTTCCAGTGATAGTCAATATCTGTCATGCCCCAGTGATGGTCCATATCTGTCTCTCCATAATAATGGTCTATATCTGTCATTCCCTAACCACAGTCTATGTAAGTCTTTCCCCAATGATGGTCCTTATCTGTCATTCCATGATGACGGTGCATACCTGTCATTCCTCAATGATAGTCTATATCTCTCATTCCCTAATGATGGTTTATATCTGTCAGTTAACCAATGACCATGCATATCTGTCATTAATCAATTATAGCATTATCTGTCATTCCTCAATGATGGTTTATATCTGTCATTATACATATCTGTTGTTTCCCAGTGACAGTCCAGTAATTCTTCAGAGATGATTTATATCTGTACCATATTTACCAGTGATGATACAAAACTGTAAATTCTTAGTGATAGTGTTTGGCAGTCATTCACCAAAATTGTTCCTTTCAAAATGATGTTGCATATTTGTCATTGCCTAGTGATAAGAGTTATGCTGCTTACAGACATTCGATGGTGGCCTGCCATTTAGGATCAATCTAGAAATTTGCTAGTTTGCATTGGACAAACCTGCAGATTTGCACCTATTGAGGAGGGAGAGGGACTCTGACTGTATAGTATGAAACAATTTTTGGGTAGGAAAATCCATGCCAGCCAGGAAGTCTTCCCCCAAGCAGATGTAGCCAAGGAATATTAGTGAAGATCATTGGAGGGACAGCATTTAAAGATTCCTTGATACAATTATATACGGTCAGTTTTGGTGAATGAGCTCTTATGTTTATAGGTACCTTTTAGTGTTTCACTCATAGAGTCTTGGATTTACTAAAGGCAAATAGACTGTGCACTTTGCAAGTGCAGTTGCACTCATTTTCCCCAGAGCTTAGTGATTGTGGTAAAGCTATGCTGATTTCTATCATCCAATCATTACAAGCAAAAATGCTGTTTTTTAAAATTGTTTCCTTGCGCTTGATTGAGTATTCTTTTGAAAGTGAAAGGGGTTGTAAAGGTAAAAATTTTTTCACCTTAATGCATTCTATGCATTAAGGTGAAAAAACTTCTGACAGAACCGCCGCCCCCAGGCCCCCCGTTTTACTTACCTGACGCCTCGAAAGTCAGCTTCGCGTTCCCGACATCTGTTCCTCCGCTCACCCTGGCCGCTGATTGGCTGCAGTGGATGGATTGAAAGCAGCGCAGCCATTGGCTCGCGCTGCTGTCAATCACATCCGATGACGCGGCGCGCCGGGGGGCGGGGCCGAGTGATACAGCGAGCGGCTATAGCCGCCGGCTGTATCACGGGAGCGCGCCCGCAAGCACTCACCACCGTGCGAGGGAGCTCGCATTAAGGTGGTGAATGCTTGCGGGGAGGAGCTGAAACAGCCGCCGAGGGACCCCAGAAGACGAGGTTCGGGGCCACTCTGTGCAGAACGAGCTGCACAGTGAAGGTAAGTATAACATGTTTGTTATTTTTAAAAAAAAAAAAAAACACCTTTACAAACGCTTGAAGCTTCACCACATTAACTAGGCTCTGAAGAAAATGAGTGCAACTACACTTGCAAAGTTTAGAGTCTTTTTGCCTTTAGTAAATAAATACTTCAATGTTCTTGTTTACTATATTTGTTCACGGACTTGCAGTAAAATGTTTTTTCTGCTTTCTAGTTGCTGAAATGAATCCAAATGTTGTGGTGATTTCTTTGCTGGCTGTGCTGAGCATTCTCCTGATCGGACTCTTGCTAGCCACTCTAGTAGTCCTACGCCGGAAGCACCTCCAAATGTCACGGTAAAAAAAGTTGAAGAGTTTGGGGTATATATAGTAATACTATTTATTTATATATATATATATATATATATATATATATATATATATATATATATACTGTATATAGAGTCAGGTCAGGGATGTGGGTTGTTACGTATATTGTGGTTAGACAGTGTAGAAGGTGAATATATATGTTAAGTGTTATAAGACAGGAAGAGAGATGATCTAGAGCAGAGTGTCCTCTGCTTACCAGAGGGCATGTTAGGAGGTCTGGGATGCAATTGTGTATAATAAATAGGGATATGTATACATAGGGGCTGATTTACTAAAGGGAAAAAGACTGTGCACTTTGCAAAGTGCAGTGACACTCTGCAAGTGCAGTTGCTCCAGAGCTTAGTAAATGTATTTTTTTATTTTCCTTGCACGTGATTGAGTACTCATTGCAAAGCGAAGCCTTACCTCATTTACTAAACTCTGGAGCAACTGCACTTTGCAAAATTCACAGTCTAATTGCCTTTAGTAGATCAACCCCATAGTGTGTGTGTGTGTGTGCGTAATGGGATTCAATGAAATGTCTATTGGGGAAATCCTCCTGTTACCAGTGCCTACTCACAGCACCTTTTCCAACTACCTGGTTATACCATCTTCTTTAACCATTAAGCATCCCAGATAAGAGAAGAACACCAATAATCTCATTTGTGATTTTGTAAAGAGATAACTGTTAGGGACCCTTGAGGAGCAGAGTTGATATTTGGAAGACTGCATAGTGAAAACTTTTCGCTCTGTTTATCCAGGGAGTGCGGAGCAGGAACATTTGTCAATTTTGCCACTCTAGAGAGAGATGGAAAGCTTCCATATAACTGGTGAGTATCCTTTCCCTTTCGCTGATCTTTATATCTGACACCAAAATGGCAGACAGTGTCCTAAGAATTGATGCTTGAGTTTTCCCATGTGCAAAATCAGAGGATCTGTATATCACTTCAAGATTATGCATTCAAAGCAAAAGTCCCATTCATTTGTGTTTGTGGCTAGTTCACATCTATGTGCTGCAGCTTAGCACTTTTTAAAAATAGGATGCTGCATTTGTGTGTTTATGTGGGAAGGAAATTAAAGATAGAGGCAGAAAAAGCATGTCATTTTGTATATACATCTGCAGCAAGGAAATACCCTCTTCTGAATGTTTTCCCCTCAATCTGCATAACGCATGTGGAAAACAAACGTGTTAAAAAAAAAAGCACAAATTCATGTGTATGCATGTCAAAAATGCACGCTGCTGCATCCGCATAGGTGTGACAGGTCCTTAGTCCTTGTACTGTGGCAGACGCTTTCTCTAACCTCCATTTCTCTGTCCCTGCATATTAATGCTCCCAGGCGTCGAAGCATTTTTGCTTTCCTAACCCTCCTGCCCTCGTGTCTGTGGACTGACTACCTCTTGGCTTTTTATATTAATCCATGGTAAGTCCTTTCCATTCTTCTGCTAATTTCAATTCTATATATCCACTAGTTTCGCAGTACACATATATACCAGAGTCAGCACTAAACATTAGGACATTCTCCAGAGAAGAGAAGGGCTTGCTTCCCTTTTTAGAAATATTGTATGCTGATATTCTTTTTACTATCTCACTTAGTTGACTACATTTGGGCACTTGTACTGTCATGTCCTTAGCCAACATATGACTGCTTCTATTGAATGGAAACATTTCAAGTCATAGAATTACATAGCATTGAGGTAGCGGCATAGAGAAGATGACAGCTGTGTCAGGTGATGATTTCACATCTGTTAGTAGCAGGACACTGCTGGTTGGCCACTATAAAAACAAAACTGCTAATGACCCCTCTGATAAGCTATCTTTGGCTGCCTTCTGTCCCTCCTGTCTCTACAGAAATAAAATGTTAGGGTTTGTGGAGCCTGGATGTCAACTTTATGAAGTTCTCTGTTGCATCATGACTACATGTCTGACTGCCCTATAAATTATCTTGGCAGCTTCAGGGCTAGCTGTGTGCTCACCTTGCACTCATAATGTGTAAAACGAAACATTTTAGTTAGCCTTTTTATTTACTGTGGCTTTAAAGAGTTCAGTGCTTACGATTTAGTCTCTGATAACACAAGTCTTAATATGGATAGCATAATCTGCATAAACTATGTAGGAAACTAACCCACACCCCTAATATCCCACTTACCCCTAACACTGAAGCAACTATATTGCATTTTGCCTTCTAGCAGGCTCCACACACTTTCCCTAAATAGGTTTTTATGTTTTTTTCCCCATAGCGTTACCCGAATATTTTACCAGAGAAGTAGTGACGTTTGTCTGGAATCGCAGTGTCCAGTTAGGTTAGTCGCTGACTGTAATGGCCAGTTATCTCAGCATTCTGCCCCACAACCACATGCCCGCTGAATGTTGCCATGTTAAAGAAAGTATTTTGGTACGGTACGCCACATTATGTTGGTATTCATTGTTGAAACTAAATAATACAAATAAATATATTGCGCTCATTTGGAATGCAAGATTGCTTCCTATTCCTCTAGGGTTTTCGAAATGTATAAATCTCTCACATTTTTCTAATCACGTACAGAGGAAATGCTTTCTTTCTGTGTCACCTTCAATGTTTCATTGCTTATCCGCTCACTCAGTATGCTCAACTGCCACTGTCAACAGCCAATAGTATCCTAAGCTGCCACTGTTCCTAATCCTCAGTGTCCTCAGCTTCTACTGTCTCAACCCTCAGTATGGTCAACTTTCACTATCTCCAACCAAAAAGTAACCCCAGTTCCCAGTTTCCCCAAACCTCAGTATGCTCAACTGCCACTGTCTCCGATTATCACTTCCCTCACATGCCTCTGTACCCAAGCCTCAGCACCCTCAGCTGCCACTATTACGAGGTCTATGTAATATCATCTACCACTGTTTTAAACCCTCTTTACCCTCAGCTGTCCTGCCCCAAACCTCACTACCATCAACTGCCATTGTCCTCAACTCCCTGTAACCTCAGTTGCCCTGTCCCTAACCATCAATATAGGGTAAGACAGAGTGAGTCCAGAGATGGGAAACAAACATGGTCAAAGGTCTAGAGAATAAAACATACTAGGAGAGACTTCAATAATTTAATATGTATGAAGGGAAAGGGGAAACATGACTGAAACCTTTAAATACATCAAGGGGGTGAATAAGGTTCAGGGGGGGCAGTATATTCAGTATAAAGTCAAGATCAAGAACACAGGGACGTGACCTCAAACTAGCAGGAGGAAAGTTCAAAACTAATCTTAGAAAGTATTATTTTACTGAAACAGTAGTTGATGCTTGGAATAGACTTAGACAGCATAGGAAGTGACTTAGTCAACAGTAAGTGGATTCAAACATATTGTATATACAGTATAACTAGGACAGACCCAATGGACCACTTGGTCTTTTTTCCGCCATCACTCTTCTAATATCCTTGGCTGCCACTTTCCCTAATTCTGAGTGTCCTCAGCAGCCACTGTTTCAAGCCTTAGTATGTCTACCTTTCACTCTCACCAGCCCTTAGCTGGAACTGTCCTTAACCCTCAGCTGCCAGTATCCCTTTTCCTCAGTACTGCCACTTTTTCCAACACTCTGTACACTCAATTTGTTCAAATGCCAGTGTCCCCAAACCTCATTACCTTCCTTCAACTTCCTTTGTTCCTAAAATTCAGTATCCTTACACTCAGTACCTTTCATTTTTTTAAGAAGTTTGAGGATTTAAGCTTCTATGGGAAGAACAATGGGATTTTTAGGTCATTCTCTATTCGGACAATGGATACAGGATTACCCCAAGGCCTACACCTTATTTACGACTGACATTGAGATTTAATGCTGTTTCCAGCTCATGAGCAAGTGTCAAGACATTTCTCCTCATTTACTTTATCTATGACAGTCATACCAAAATGAGAGGAGTGGTTGTCACTAGGACATAAAGTCACAGACAGCAAATAAAATATTGTCAGATATTTTAACCCTTCACTATTCAACTGAAAATGTGTTTTTCCCCATTTCAGAGATTTCCAATTGTTATGTGTTAAGACAGGAACTGATGAGAAATCTCTCGAATATGGGCACAGATGCTGACAGAAGCTCTAACTCTGCCTTTCCTATGGGCTGATATGTATCAGCACTGTATGCATTGCCTACCCATAAAGGAACAGGAGACCAGTGACTGTGCTCCTGAAGGTCCCTTTCATGGCAGTTAATTCCCTATAGTAAATCTTTAGTGGATATTGGGAATTATAGCTGCAGACTATGAATATCGTCTGACTATCACTGTCTTTAACCTCACATAAACACTTGCAATACTGCAGATATCTCAGTAAATGAATTGGCATTGCTCCTCATTATAATTAGTATTCGTTTTTGTCATTAACTCTTTGTACTGCAATGCTGCTGTCAGTCTCTCGTACATTTTCTAGGTGAACACAAAATGATGAGCACTTTCCTTGACAATATGATCTGCTATGTGATGCTTCTATTTTATTCATTCATTTATTTTCCTTTACAATATTTTTTTTTGTTCCAGGAACAAGAATGGATTTAAGAAACGGAAACTGACAAAGTATGTTTCTTTTGAACTGTCACACGCAGTTTTATATCGGTTCTTTTATATCAATGTGTTTACTAACACTGCACAAAGTTCAGTCAAGTTTGTGTTTACTAAATTCAGTCAGGTCAGTTGCTGGTGAATGAAGACCAGTTTATGGGTTACTGTGCTTTGCCCTGTTGATTAGATTTAATAGACCTTTTCACATAATTTGAGACAAAATGGTTGCATGCCAGCTTTATTTTCACACACATAGCCATTCTCATTAAAAATACTTACCTACTTGAAACGTGTAAGGCAGAATATTTAGCATTGCTACACATTGGGATCTATTTATCAGTGTCATTCTTTACCCAAAATTCACACAACCTGCACCAAGATTCACAAATTTTTCTAATTTGTGTGAATCTTGGATAAAACAATAATAAATAGGCCCCTCAATATGCAATTAATTGAATGCAGGCAGATGACAGGTCCGTCTCTGCTCACTGTGCAGGGACGGACCTGTCAGAGCCCTGCCGTTCTCTATGGGGAGATCGGATGAAAACGGACAACTTGTCCGTTTTCATCTGATCCCATCAAATCCCATCCGCTGGATGGATGGAGAACATATTGCCATCCGTCTGTTTTGAGCGGATCTTGTCAGATCGGATGGCAGGTGGGTGTCAGCGGACACATCTCAGCTGACATCTGCCTGCCCATACAGCCCGCCTGAAAAAACTGACAGACGGATCCGAGGGGGTAGATCATGCGAAAGGGGCCTTAAGGAGGTGAGCTGCATCTTGTTGAAACACCTGTTTACAACAAAATATATTTTTCACATTGTTCAAAACCTGTTGCGCTGAAAACAAAAACAAATACAAAAAAGATAGGTTGCAAATATCAAAATGATTATCCTGATAATCAATAAAGTAACAAATATGATACATTAAGTCAAAGGTGATGCATATACCATTAACCCCTTATGAAGGTTAATCAATAGTGTACATCATATCTAATATTGGGGTTGATTTATTAAAGGCATATATACTGTGCACTGCAAGTTTAGTTGCTCTAGATCTGAGGGGAAGCTCTGCTGACTTCTATTATCCAAGCAAAATTGCTGTTTTTTTTTTTTTTTTCTTTGCATGTTTCACTCAGATCTGGAGCAAATGCACTTGCAAAGTGCACAGGCAATTTGCCTTTAGTAAATAAACCCCCTTGTGTGTATTGCATTAAATTCACAACAATCAATTAAAATTAGCACCATATGTAAAAAACAAAAAAAAAAGTCCATCCACGAATATTTGTGTATTCACCTGTGACTCCCTTTTACCCATCACACACAACCTTTTGCCGACAGTGGAGACCCCAAATTATAGGCAGTCTATGCAGTGCTTAGAGGTGTGCAGACTTGCTGTGTAAGCTTTATCCACTCCTGGATCACAGATTATGCCAACTGAAGGCTGCCCAATACTTTTCCTAAAGTAACAGATAAGAATTGCATAAAAACACCATAGACCACGTCGCTAGTACCGGCTCCAGCAGCGGGTGATGTCAGCACAAGCCTCTCCCCGACGTATGTTTCATCCGAAAAAAATGTTTTCAAGGGGATTTTATAAATATATTTTTCACTTGACTTTAACACTTTTACTTTTATTGATAGTTCAGCACTATTTTATTTAAACAAGTGTTTCCACTAAACAGAATGGCAGCAGGGAGTCAGCAGCCAAGCCTTAAAACTGTGAGTTGGGAATGCAGTCCAGCATTAGTCTGGTCCTGCGGGCTGCAGTAGGTGGCTGTTAGGAGAAGAAAAGTGGATTACATGTTTTATTAAATTTCAACTTCAGCTAGAAAAAGGTTAGCCAGACGTGGGCTTTAACGTCCGATGTCCGATCGGAGCGTGTTGTCGGAAATTCCGACCGTGTGTGGGCTCCATCGGACATTTTCCATCGGATTTTCCGACACACAAAGTTGGACAGCAGGAGATAAAATTTTGCGACAACAAAATCCGTTGTCGGAAATTCCGATCGTGTGTACACAAATCCGACGGACAAAGTGCCACGCATGCTCAGAATAAATAAAGAGATGAAAGCTATTTGCCACTGCCCCGTTTATAGTCCCGACGTACGTGTTTTACGTCACCGCGTTTAGAACGATCGGATTTTCCGACAACTTTGTGTGACCGTGTGTATGCAAGACAAGTTTGAGCCAACATCCGTCGGAAAAAATCCTAGGATTTTGGATTTTGTTGTCGGAATGTCCGAACAAAGTCCGACCGTGTGTACGCCCTATTAGTCTGGTCCTGCGGGCTGCAGTAGGTGGCTGTTAGGAGAAGAAAAGTGGATTACATGTTTTATTAAATTTCAACTTCAGCTAGAAAAAGGTTAGCCAGACGTGGGCTTTAACGTTATGCATATAAGATGATTGTGGGGCCAGGGGTTTGGGGCACACAGCAGGACAACACAGATAGGGGGAACTAGGGAGAGAAGATGGCTGCAGAAGTGGCAAGAGATCTCACAAGGGGCCATGAAAAAGTGATGTCTCTGCAGTTCTGTGGTAGAGAATGTTACCTGGAGGAATGAGTGACACAACAAGAGAGGAGAAAAGATACTACAAGGAATTGTTACACAATGGGGTTGATTTACTAAAGGCAAATCCACTTTGCACTACAAGTGCACTTGGAAGTGCAGTCGCTGTAGATCTGAGGGGAAGATCTGAAATGCTGATTTTATCATCCAATCATGTGCAAGCGAAAATGCTGTTTTTTTATTTTCCTTGCATGCCCCCCTCAGATCCACAGTGACTGCACTTCCAAGTAAACTCCCAGTGCACTTGTAGCGCAAAGTGGATTTTCCTTTAGTAAATCAACCCCAATGCTTGACATAAAAGGGTAAGGCCATTATAAACACCAATCATAAAGTGGCTGGGACACACTTACGCCTCTAGGCGGGTTTACATTGGTCACCTTTTTCCCCATAGTCTAAAACATCTTTTTAAATATAAAATTGTTGCTGCAATCAGTGCAACACTCAATTCAGTGTTTTAGTTTGTTCGAACCTCTGTCACTATCATATTTTCTCTTTAGTTAAGGTTTGATCAATGTGAAATATAGAGAAGAATATAAAGAAAAGTGAAAGAAAAAAAGAATATACTGAACCCTATTATTCTGGTGGTGGAACTCCCACCCTAGCAGCCCACACAGAATCTGGGGGCCTGGGAACCCCTTAGGTTTAGGGGAATAGTTAACAGAGCCTCTTACCTGCTCAGCCATCCACGTAGAATATCATTGCCATGGGGCTCCAACCACAACTATACAGACTTTTCCACTCACTGGCCACCAATGTAAAGGGGGTATTTACACTGACCAGTGACCACCAATGCAACAGGCAGTTCTAAACACTGACCCATGGTTAATAGAGGATTAAGAAACAGTTGTGTAGCTGACTGACAACACACCAGCTTCATTATTGTAACATCTCCTTTATCACTCGTTTGCGTCTCCTAACCTGACTCTTCCTGATTCTCGCTGCCTCTCAAGCCATTTCCTCTTGGATGACTGAGAGGTACCTGAAATGTAACTTTGAGCTAATTGTCTTCTGTCTGAATTGACTTACACATCTAACTGTGAAGAATAAGAACATGCTTTCTACCCCATACGTTTGCTGCCTCAGGATCACCTTTCATGTACAGTAGCCCTTTCATTCATCCTTTATATCTAGAACATCTCAAAGTCGTGCCACATTCACTTGTTCATCATATCCTAAACACATTGCCAACTAATCTCTTCTGCAATATTTTTCTAGTTGGTATTCCACTTACATGGCCTTTGTCTTTACAGTTTTGCCGTAAATGCCGCAGCAAGGTTTACCTATTGCTCTCTGTCAAGCAAGCAACTATTTCCCAAACTATTCTGTCCAGTCCTCCACTGACCTGCTTATAACCTTCTCACTTATTACCACATTCCATTTATGAGCCATCATCTGGGATATTCATCCCCACTCTTTGTCCTATTTATCACATGTTTAAATGATGAACTTCAGTATATAGCTATGTTTATTTTGATAGAGATCCCACCCACCACCTCCACCATCTACTGTGCAGCTTTCTGCCCTTATTGTATCATTTATCTCAGTTTTCTACCTTAAAATCGGACAGAAAAAGGGGACCAGCCATGCTTAGTTTTCATTCTCCTCTACTACACTGGATGGTGATGGGAGCCAGGTGAAGAAAGCAGATCAATTCAGTAATACCCACAACATTTGCCTACAGCAACAGTGATTGGCATTTGGAAGACATCATATCTAAGCTAATGCACGTAGCTTTGCTTAAATGTATAGAATAAAAGACAGAAAACTAGATGCTGTAAGTTACGTGTGCTTGCAGTCACAATAACACTGTACAACCTAAGACACTAGTTTGAGCAACACTTTAATACTCCTTGTTTCTGTATACATGGATAATGCAGCACACATTATCATCTAGCACAATAACATAGCTCCCAACTGTCCCTGATTACGGGGGACTGTCCCTGATTTGGAGCAATGTCCCTCTGTCCCTCTTTCCCCCTCATTTATCCCTCATTTTGGTCTGATCTATATGGATGTATAGAAAATGCACTTTTTATCTATCAAAAAGTGTTTTCCAGCGCTAAATTTTTCATCTGATTTCTAAATTGCTGCAAATTCCAAAAGCCAATATAAAGGAATAGTAGTGGTAAAAAAGCACTTGTGGGTTTAACCAATCTTGTTTGTCTGTACAATTCTCCTTAAGGGGGCGTAGCAAGGGGTGTGTCCTATGCCTGCATACTTTTGCTGATGGGTGTCTCTCATTCCCATGTCAAAAAGTTGGGAGGTATGCAATAGGAGAAAAAAACACCTAGAAACAACACTGTATTCACACATATAGCATTATAACAACATACACTGTCAGCGGGAGAGGGGTGAGCTGTCTGCAGACAAAATGTTCTCACCCACATTAAAGGAGATGTTGTTACATGTGCATGTACATTCATTTAATTTATTTTGAACACTTCATATTATGTTGGCCCATTAATAAAAAAATATATTGATATTGTATAACTGTGTTATGTGTCAATTATTTTCCTTTTTTGTCTTTTGCAGCCCAGTTCAGTTGGACGACTTTGACTCTTACATGGGGGATATGTCAAAGGATTCTGATTATAAATTTTCTCTGCAGTTTGAGGTGAGAAATATCAAAGATACATTTTAGAATTGTTCATTAACATTGTTTATTTAATGCTTTAAAGTGATTGTAAAGTATATATATTTTTTTTTAAATAACAAACATATCGGGGCTGCTCTGTGCAATAGAATTGCACAGAGCAGCCCCGTTCCTCCTCCTCTGGCATCCCCCGCTGGCACTCCTGGCTCCTCCTCTTCACAGTATGCCACCATAGAAAGCTGCTTCATATTTTGGCACATCTGTGGGCTCAATCCTGAGCACCTCTACCTGTGTCCATAAGCACAGACAGCACGACTCGGCGCCTCCCCTCGCTCCCTCATTGTAGGATTTAATTAACAGCAGCGGGAGCTAATGGCTTCCACTGCCTCAGCAAAGCCGGTAAGAGTGGGCAGAACAATTACAGATGGGCACAGCACTGGATTGATTGAGGTGGCAATATAGGGACTGGGACATTTTTTACCAGGGAATGCAGAGAATGTATTAAGCTAAAAAATGTTTAAGCTATAAAACTACTTTAACAAGAAACCATCAGGAAAAACAGTTATTATGGACAACATTGGCCATAATAGTGATATACCTTAAACATCTGCCCAGACTACGTGTCACCCATGGCTTGTTTGTATGTTTAGGACTATGCAAGTCTTCAAGTTCTGTGATCTGGGAAAAGGACCGATACACCTACACTATATTGTCAAAAGTATTGGTACACCTGCCTTTACATGCAGATGAACTTTAATGGCATCTCGGTCTTAGTCCATAGGGTTCAATATTGAGTTGGCCTACCCTTTGCAGCTATAACAGCTTCAACTCTTCTGGGAAGGCTGTCCACAAGGTTTGGGAGTGTCTATGGAAATGTTTGACCATTCTTCCAGAAGTGCATTTGTGAGGTCGGGCACTGATGTTGGAGGAGAAGGCCTGGCTCACAGTCTCCGCTCTAATTCATCCCAAAGGTGTTCTATCGGGTTGAGGTCTGGACCCTGTGCAGGCCAGTCAAGTTCCTACACCACCAACTCACTCAGCCATGTCTTTATGGACCTTGCTTTGTGCACTGGTCCAAATCATTTATGGTGTGGAGTTGTTTTTGAGGGGTTGGGCTTGGCCTCTTAGTTCCAGGGAAGGGAACTCTTAGGGCATCAGCATACCAAGACATTTTGGACAATTTCATGCTCCCAACTTTGTGGGAACAGTTTGGGGGTGGCCTCTTCCTGTTCCAACATGACTGCACACCATATATACATTATATATACCATTTTTTTCTTTTTTAAGTAATATCTGTTCTCAGCTGCATAAGGGGCTTACAGAGCTTGGGGTGGAGAACAGCAGTCACAGTGATCTTTCCGGTGAATTTCTATGCAGGGGGGTGTGTCAGCACAAGTCTGATCATTGGAGGAAAGACAGGTTGTTTACTCAGCACAGCCAGAAAACGGATCACACTGGGAAGTATGTGCTCTCATGCCTATCGTGGTCAGTTTGAAATACAAAAAGCAGGGGACTAGCAGGATCTCCAGGTATTTCACACAAAGAAAGCAATACAAACAGAACAGGATACTTGTTAACACAAGTACAGGGTACAATAGATGCATATCAGGATTCAGAAATGTAAGGGGTAACGTATTCTTTACGGGTTTTTGAATGGAATTAGTTGATTAAATGATGGCAAGAAAGAATATTGCAATGAACAATGTTACTACAAAGTTTGAACGTTTTTCCTTCTCCTGGATATTTTTTTGCAGGAACTAAAAATGATTGGTTTGGATATAGAGCATTGTGCTGCAGACCTTCCAGCCAACCGCTGCAAGAATCGCTACACAAACATTTTGCCGTGTAAGTAGATAAAGTCATAACTTGTCATGGTTTAATTATGTTGGTTCTGCAGGATTTTGTGTATACTGATCGAAAAAGGGACCAATAGCAAACCTGCATGGGCACAGTGAAGGTTCTCTTTAAGTTTGTGCTGGAAGGTATAGAACATTTTTTTCTCTTTTCCTTTTCAGATGATTTCAGCAGAGTAAAACTTGTCTCCACAGATGAGGAAGAAGGAGCAGATTACATCAATGCAAACTTTATTCCTGTAAGTAGGAAACCAAAAGTTTACACTAATTGCACAAGAGTTTCCATTAATAATTTACAGAAATGTACAAGGCTTTAGGCTGCATTCACACCTGAGCGTTTGGTTTTCAGGAAGAAAGTCGCGCGTTTTTTGCCACGATTTTGCACAGGTCAAAAGATCACCAATGTAAAAAGCAGAAAAACGCCTGTAATCTGCCCAAAAAAGAAGCTCATGTACTTTTTTGAGCTTCAGGCATTTTGCTTCAGGCTACAAAAGGCTCAGACTTGAACAGGGACCATTTAAATGAATGGGATTTTGCTTGTTGGGCATTTTTTGGGTGTTTTTTATGGCATTTTACAAGCATTTTATGAGCTGCAAACGCTCAGGTGTAAATGCAGCCTAAAGGAGATCAGACTTTTTATTTAAATATTTTCAACAACATTTTAAATAATTTCAGTGTTTACCATAGTATTAAAATAGTTGATTCTATATGAATAGATACAGGGAGTGAATCGTGACTGGAGTGGACTATTAGAAAGGAATAGTGATAAGAAGGAGAATAGTTGCCAGCAGGCTGGGACTTTGTCGTGCTATGCGTTATCGCAGAGTGAACCCTCTTGTGTGGGAAACAGTTGTTGGCCAAGAGATGTGCACAACCCTTGTGAGGGGATATTTATATAATCCAAGGCAGGTCTATAGTATGTGGTATGCCGTCATTTCTGGATTGTGGAAGTAATGCTAATGTTATATTATTCAGGCATTTCTGGTATGATAAGGACAGGTGTGGAAGTTGACAGATTTGTACGTCTGTCTCCTCAGGGCTACACCTCTGTACAGGAATACATAGCCACGCAGGGGCCCCTGCCAGACACCCGCAATGAATTTTGGAAGATGATTCTGCAGCAGAAATCCCAAGTCATCGTAATGCTGACTCAGTGCAATGAAAAGAGACGGGTAAGTGGATTCAAGTGACCTCCATTAGAGCTAACACTGTAGAATAAACCAGAAATATATCTGGTGTGTTTTAAGGCTCTTAGCAATAGAAGATTTTTTTTTGTTGGGGGGGGGGGGGGGGTTATGATGCTGAGAGTTAATCCAATTTATCACCATCCTTTCCCTATCTAGAAAGCAGAAGAGTTTGTCACTGTTGTGGAGAATGATGAAGATAGAAGAGGATGAATAGAGGGTAGAGAGGGACTGAGGGTGGGACTAGATCAAATTCAGCAAGGGTAGAATAGGACGAGGATAGGATGAAGTGACATGAGGGTGGAATAAGAAGGATTTAAGAGAACGGAGTATGGTGAGATGAGGATGCAGTGAGGTGATGTGAACATAAAAGTGGGGTATGATAAGGATGGAGTGAGGTGAGATAAGGATAGAGTGAGGAGAGATGAAGATGAAATTAGGTGAGATGAGTATGGTGTGAGGTGGAATGAAAATGAAGTGAGGTGAGATGATGATGAAATGAGGTGGGATATTGTAAAAATGGGGTGAGGTAAGCTGGGAATGAGGTGAAGTAAGATGGGAATGGGGATGGAATTGGGTGAGATGAGGATGGGGAGAGGTGAGGTAAGAATGGAGTAAGGTGAGATGAGGATGGGGTGAGGTAAGGATGGAGTAAGCTGAGATGAGGAAGGGGTGAACTAAGATGATGATGGAATGAGGTGAAATGAGGCTCGATTGAGGTGAGATGTGGCTGGAGTAAGGTGAGATGAGGCTGGAGGGACGGATAAGAGGATTGAGTGAGGTAGAATGAGTATGGAATAAAGTGAATTTAGGGTGGGGTGAGTTGAGGTAAGGAAGATGTAATGTGAGATGAGGATGGGGTGAGGTAAGATAATGGTGGAATGAAGTGTGATGAGGATGGAGTGAGGTGAGATGAGATATGGAGAGAGGTGAGATTAGAATGGATAACTTGAAGTGGGATGAGGATAGAGTGAGGTAAGGTGAGGATGGAATGAGGTGAAATAAAGATGGCATTGGGATATGATGAGGATTGAATGAGGTGAGATGAGGATGAAGTGAGGTAGGATGAGGATGGAGTAAGGTGAGCTGAAGATGAAACAATGTGATATGATGATAGAGTTAGGTAAGATGAGGATGTAGTGATGTAAGATGAGGATGGAATAGAGTGAGATGTGGATGGAGTAAGGTGAGATAAGGATGGAGTGAGGTGAGATGAGTACTGAATTAGGTAAATTACAGCTGGAAGAAGGGAATTTTCTTGGGAAAGTAATGTTCTATAATAAAACATATTTTGCATTTCCTACTGAGACCTGAGCTCTCATTTTATGAACAGTGGGTGTCAGCATCTTGTTTTATATGTTTAGCTTTTCTGGCTGCAGGAATTGGTGCGGAATTAATCACAGCTTCCCCAGCAATTTCTCTGAATAACACACCAGGGGTTAATCATACCAAGGGTAGCTCACACTGGTTGTAAATCTCACCATGGGTATATCACACCTGGGGGTAAATCACAGTTTATTTGCTCACCATCTTAAAATAGAAATAGAAATGGAAGCTTTTCCAATAATAACCTTCCTATTATGTTGTTTATCTCTGTTATGCAGCGTACACACGAGCGGACTTTTCTATCGAACTGGTCGGACGGACCGAGTCCGGCGGACAATCCGATCGTGTGTGGGCTTCATCGGACCTTCAGCTGACTTTTCCAGTCGAAAATCTGACGGACGTTAGATTTGGAACATGCTTCAAATCTTTACGTCGTAACTCCGCCGGACCCAGAAATCCGCTCGTCTGTATGCTAGTCTGATGGACAAAAACCAACCCTAGGGCAGCTATTGGCTATTGGCTATCAACTTCCTTATTTAAGTCCGGTGTACGTGATCACGTACGAATCCGTCGGACTTTGGTGTGATCGTGTGTAGGCAAGTCCGTTCGTTTAAAAAGTCAGTCGGAAGTCCGTCAAAAGTCCGTTGAAAGTCCACAGGAAAGTCCGACGGACCAGTCTGGTCGAAAAGTCCACCTGTGTGTACGCGGCCTTATGTTACTATTTCTGATAAATGGAAATCTGTGAAAAGTTTCTGGTTGGGGATGCTGAATAGTAAGAAAACTATTATGGGTGTCTGATGTGTTCAGCATGCAGCACAGTACATGTATGTTATTCATTATTTGGTATACCTTCTGTATTACAGATAAAATGTGACCATTACTGGCCCTTTACTACAGAACCTGTCAGCTATGGGGACATCATGGTGGAGATGGTATCAGAGGATGAGCAGCCGGACTGGGCTTTCCGTGTATTTCGAGTATCACAGGTAAGTCTTGTGTTATGCCCTCACTGTATTATGCACTGGAGAAACAAACAAAATATAATTTATTAGAAAAAATCACATAAAAGTAACAGCTTCCTAGATTTCCATCCTCAGAGAATGACATGTTCAAAAATGGTTTAATCAGGATAGTTTCCTGCCCGCTATCCATCCTTATACTTGGGAGATATTTTCAGTGTAAATGTAAGGAGGGTGGATTTTTTCTTTGCAGAATTATGGAGAGAATGACTTTAAACAATTGTAGGCAGTAAGAAATCATAAGTACTCATACAACATAACTGACAGCCCCCCCCCCCCTTTTTAACAGGGCCAGTGCCTGTGCCTGACCACCACTCCCCCTAGCCTGCAGGTGCAGTGCATTGTGAAGAAATTTGGTTGTGGCAAAACAGTGGGAGAGGTTTAAAACTTGTGCAGAGCACAGGGGTCAAAAGAATGCAAAATAAAGAGTGTATAAGGTATATAAGTTGTATATAATGAACAAAATGCAGGTATGAGAAATATGTAATATAAAGAGCACAGGGGGTCAGTAGTGGGTAATGTACATAGTTCAGGGTCAGGAGTGGTAACACATAGAGGACAGAGGCCAAAGGTATGTAACATACAGAGTGCAAGGGTTGGGAGGGGGTAACGCCCAGGCAAAGGTAGCAAATATGGCAAAAGCTGCAAAGGCAGTGGATGGAGGTGTACTCCATCTCCGCAGCCACATACATTGCATGCAGTTGCAACATAGTGGTGCAGGTTTTTAGAAGTTAAATCAAATGTCCTCTGAAAACCAATCCACTGGAGATTGCTATACAGAAGGCAACACAAGTGTACATTAATCCAAAGCTTGTGAGCACTTTGGGCTGTTTGGGCACTTCGGGCACAGGGCAGTAAAAAAAAAAAAAACGTCTGAGCCTCACCATCTTACTCAGCTACCTTCCCTGCCTCACTAGCCACCCTACCCTGGTACATTTACATCCTCACCATACAGTACACCCTGCCCTGCTACCTTCCCTTCCTCACTATACACTATGCTTAGCTACCTTTCCTTCCCCACTATCCATCCTACGCAGCTACCTGCTCTGCCTCACGATTCACCCAGCCTTGTTACCTTCCATACTCACTATCCACCCTGCTCTGAAATCTCAACTGCTCTGCCCACCATGCTGCCATCACAATAAGCTCTTCTTGTTGTATTTGATCTTTAGGCAGATGATGCTCAGCATGTTCTGCATTTTAACTTCACGGCGTGGCCAGACCATGGCGTCCCAGCAAGCAGTGCAGCAGAAAGCATCCTCCAATTTGTATTTATGGTGAGACAGAAAGCAGCCAAAACCAAAGGACCTATCACAGTGCACTGCAGGTAATAATCACCCTTTATACCCACTTCTCTTAAACCTTTGTCTTTAGGAAGATAATTTTTCTGTTTAATGATTAAGAAATCTGGTTAGTGACAGTCTGCAACTCTGAGAGCTGTATAAATTATTTTTATGAGTTTACATCTTGTAGACTTGAACCTTTCATAAGAGAAATACAGGGGCTGCAATTGCTAAGTTCTCCTAAAAAAGGCCAAGCTCTTGGCTGTCATGTTGACCCCATCTACCACCAAGTATGTATATCAGGATTTGTTTTAATTCACTGACTTTGTTGATCTGTATATGTGTTGGTCAAGGATTCAGTAAGTCTGAAGACATTGGATGAGCATGACAGCCAAGTAACTAAGTAGCCGCTGGCAATAATGGCATGAAAAATCAGATAGGTCAACTTGGGTACAATCAGCCTGTCCACACATGGTTTGAATATCGGCTGGTCCCTGCTGAACCGGCCGAGATTCGAACCATCTATGGCCATGACTGGGCCACAGGGCAGTATTCCAACATACTGACCCCAAACACACCTCCAAGGCAACCACTGCCTTGCTAAAGAAGCTGGGGGAGGGAAGGTGATGGACTGGCCAAGCATGTCTCCAGACCTAAACCCTATTGAGCATCTGTGGGGCATCCTCAAACGGAAGGTGTTGGAGCGCAAGGTCTCTAACATCCCCCAGCTCCGTGATGTCGTCATGGAGGAGTGGAAGAGGACTCCAGTGTCAACCTGTGAAGCTCTGGTGAACTCCATGCCCAAGAGAGTTAAAGCAGTGCTGGAAAATAATGGTGGTCACACAAAACATTGACACTTTGAGCCCAATTTGGACATTTTAACTTAGGGGTGTACTCACTTTTGTTGCCAGCGGTTTAGACATTAATGGCTGTCTGTTGAGTTATTTTGAGGGGACAACAAATTTACACTGTTATACAAGCTATACACTCACTACTTTACATTGTAGCAAAGTGTAATTTCTTCAGTGTTGCCACATGAAAATATATAATAAAATATTTACAAAAATGTGAGGGGTATGGGTGTACTCACTTTTGTAAGATACTGTATATACTGTACTATGTGTGATGTCATAGATTGTATGTATGTATGTGCTGCACCACCTGTGATACTATAGATTGCATGTATGTACTCTACCATGCATGATAATGTGGATTGTATGCATGAATGTACTGCACCATGTGGTATTATTGTTGGTATGTATGTATAAACTGCGCAATGTGTGGTAAAAAAGATTGTATGTATGCACTGCTCAATGTGTGATATTATAGATTGTGTGTGTGTGTATGTATGTATCTACTGCACCACACGTGGCATTATAGATTGCATGTATTGCATTATGTACTTGCACATGGGATATTATATGTCTTCTCTTCTGATGTATCTTAGTGCGGGAGTTGGCCGGACCGGAACCTTCATTGCCCTGGACCGGTTAATGCAGCACATCCGGGATCATGAATATGTTGATGTTCTGGGTCTAGTGGCAGAACTCCGCTCATACAGGATGTGCATGGTACAGACAGAGGTTTGTATGATAGATAGATAGATAGATAGATAGATAGATAGATAGATAGATAGATAGATAGATAGATAGATAGATAGATAGATAGATAGATAGATAGGGGCTGTGGTGATATTTTCTGTGTGAGAAGAGATGTGGACATATACTTGATGTGGCGGATTTTTGGTGAGGTTGTCTGTGTAGGAGGGGCTATGGTGATATCCTCTGTGCAGGAGGGGCTGCAGTAATATACTCTGTGGGGGACAGGCTATAGTAATATACACTGTGTGGGAGAGGCTGTGATAATCTCTTCTGTGTGGGAAGGGTTGTAGTAATCTCCTCTGTGAGGGGGTACAGTGATATTTTCTGTGTGGAAGGTGCTGCTGTAATGTTCTTTGTGTGGGAGTGGATATGGCGACGAACTTTGCACACCGAATTGGTGGAACTGGCACTGGCGGTGAGAGAGAGGGGATTTTCAGCACTATATGTAGCTTTATTTATGTCCTGTGTGGGATATTGGAGCATGAGTTTCTCAAACTCACATTTATTTTGGTACATTGAATCATCATTGTGGATTGGCATTTTGTGATGTTTACACATATTTCCGGACAGCACTGAATGGGCTCTTCTCCCATTTTGCTCATGTCAGTTTTTGGGTTTTCAGAGGTGCCATTTTACAGTGCCAGGAACCTCTGAATGTTTTTCAGGAAATTTTTAAGGATTAGGATCTGGTGCTTTTTGTTCCCTGATTGTTTAACTACACCAGTTCTTTTCTCTTCATCTTTTTTAGGAACAATTTATTTTCATCCATCAGTGTGTTCAGCTAATGTGGAAAAAGAAAAAGCAGCAATTTCGGATCAGTGATGTCATCTATGAAAATGTCAGCAAATCATAGAGGAGATGTCCTTGTGAGTATTCCTCTATCTGTTCTTAATTCTTACTACATAGGATTATTGTCTGACTCAATGTACCCTTCTCCAGGGTTTCGAGAACGCATTACATTGCTTATGCCAGCCATCGTCCACCAGAGTTCCTCCAGAGATTGCTAATAGGTTCCTTATACAGTGGCCGACCGACCACTAATGTTAAGGACAGACTGAGATCAATGTAAGGGTTTACTTCTACATGACACTAATGCCTATACACCCGCCCAAACAAACTCCTATCAAGCATTGACAATATAAAATAATAACGAAATAGTCAATAACAATAATGGGTACAAAAAAGAGCAATCATCAGCCAGACTTGTGAGTCCAAAATATATAAACCAAATATCCCCTAAAGGGATATATGACCACGCTCCTTTAACCTTGCAATCAAATCCATGTGCAAACTAAAGTGCATGCGTTTCGTCTGACATCATCAGGAGCCTCCAGCTGATGACATCAGATGTAAATAATGAAACGCGTAGGGAGAGGCTTCCAGCAGACGTCATTTCCACTTGATGGAAAGCTTATTGGCGCTCCAAGTTAATACTTCCTTCTTTTTATCTTCTATGTACATATAAGTGCATTTTTATCTTCTTGGCCACTAAATAAATACTACACTCCCCTATCTTTTTGTTCATATGCTAGTGGAGTACCATGGAGGTTCTTAAAGACACAGAGGCACTTTAAAGGCACAGAGGCAATACTTTTAAAAAGACCTAGGAGATTACTTGGAAAGGGTTGAAGAGCACAGATCATGCAAGGAGGAGAGGCGATTACTGTTCTAAGCACTTTTGTACTTTTTGTAACCAAGAGGTCAGTAAGTTCTGGTGAGTGCTGCGCGTGCACTGTGGGTGCGGAGGAGGATCACTTACTGTCTTTTGTTGTCACTTCACAAGATCACATGATTGGACTATTTACAGCACTATGCACTCCACGTTGCACATGTATTTGATTACACTTAAGGCTTCATGTACACGGGACATTTTTACAACCTCTCCTGAACGATTTAACTTAACAGATAGTAACCCACGTTTAAAACGCTTTTGTGTTTGGAAGCATTAAAAAAAAAAAAAAAATTTTTTTTTTTGTCTTTTTTCAAAATAGCCGAAAAATGAAAAACGCCTGTAAATGAAATGCGGCTAAATGCGAGTTACTGCGTTTAGAAGCGTTTTGCACTTGAAATGCCCCTAAACTCAGCATCTGAACTCATTTTTTTGTGTTCCAAAAAAAGCCTCCAAACTTAACTGCCTAGAAACGACTATAAACGACCCTGTGTACATGTACTGATAAGATAACATAGAGGAGAGTTCAGGAGCAGTTGAAAAAAAGGCCCAACTGCTCCTAAACGTCCATTTAGCAGCAGCAGGTTAAGGAGTGTGGTCACATATCCCTTTAGGGTAGGGGTCTCAAACTGGCGGCTCTCCAGCTGTTGCGAAACTACAAGTCACATGAGGCATTGCTAGGCTGACAGTTACAAGCATGACTCCCACAGGCAGAGGCGTGATGGAACTTGTAGTTTTGAAACAGCTGGAGGGCCGCCAGTTTGAGACCCCTGCTTTAGGGGATATTTGGTTACGTCTACATGAAACACCAATGAAGGGTGCACTTTTCTATTTATCCCCAATTTAAGGGTGAACATTCTCCACTATCCATAAATGTAAGAGACTCTTCTACTGACCACAAATGTAAAGAGACATTTCCCTACTGACCACCAATGTATGAGAACATTTCTCCATTGACCACCAACAACATTAGGGGGAATTTTCTATTGACTGCTGTAACTTTTCTCACCTGCCTCTATCTGATCGGTGGAACAAAAAAAAAAATTCCAATCTAAATGTCCATTTTTACTTACTTCAAGCCGCGATTACATTATGCTGCAGCTCCAAGTCTTCTCCTCTTCTGTTTAGTTTGGGTGTCTACATCAGTGCCTGCATGACAAGGTTACGTCCTATAGGATGTCCAATGGCAGGGTCCTCTCAGAATCTAGAAGAAGAGGATATCTTCACAGGGGGGTGGCAGGGAACCGGCAATCTTGGACTGCATTCACATTGCAAGATTTATGGTCCTTTGCACCAGAAACCAGTGAAAGCAGGGACATGGAGGGGTGTTAAGGTGAGTATACTTGTCCTCACAAGATAAAGGGTAAAAATGCCTATTAGAATGGGTTAGAGGAAAAAAAAAGCTTTAGCCCAGAATGGGACTTTAATATTATTTGTTGGATTTCAGCATTATCACCTATATTCATTTTTTTCATAAAGAGCAGGACGGTGTTCCACTGTGGGAATCAAATATATGCCACATTCTTTATTTTTTTTTGTTTTCTTTAAAACATTCTGCAAATTATTATCTTGCTACTGGACCTTGAACTGCATATATGATCATTTTCAGCAAAATCCCTAAACCTAAAAATGATTTCATTGGGTCATCTGGGGCGAAAATGGTTGCAGGGCAGTAGAATCCCCTTACTAGTAAACTGAGCAGTGTAATATGATGGAGCCTGGTGCCATATTAAGCCTGGCTTTCCATACCTGTGACCTACTTACTGGCCACTTTCAGATTTCACCCTTTTCATATTTCTGTGCCTGAGTATTCCCATATGTTGTGGCATCAGTGTTCAGAGAAAGTGGAAATTATAAGATATATTATGTTTAACAACAAACGTTCAAAATGCAAAATGCAATCAACCATAGTGACCACTTCAAAATCACTTTTTTGATTTCTGATCCATACATGGTGGAATCTGATTGGTTGTTTATGGTTCTGTGTTTAGTGATTGGCTTTTTCACAGTTTTATTTATTAGGATTGAAGATATTTTGAAATTTGCATATATGTAAATGAGATGTAAAAGCATATGTGATGCTTTAGTTTAGGAGGTGAACTGGAAGTTTTAGCCTGACTATAGTTAATCTGCTCAGGACATTAATGTGATTTGGCACAGTAGGAAGAAAGTAAATGAGGCAGTTTTGTGGCCTCTCCCGTTGATTAGTTTCTATGTTCACCATACTGTGGCATTGCCTAATAATAAATCTGGAGATACCTGAAATTCTTAGCATTGCATCGACCAATGGGAAGATAACACACAAGGGGAGATTTACTAAAAACTGGAGAGTGCAAAATCTGATGCAGCTCTGCACAGAAACCAATCAGCTTCCAGGTTTTATTGTCAAAGCTTAACTGAACATGCTGTGGTTAGAAGCTGATTGGCCACTATGCTTTCATTTTAGTAAATATCCCCCAAGATGATTGAATTGCTGTGTGTCTCAGACTTGGCTCTCCATGTTATTATAAATGTAGAATGTAGACGGACCCTTCTATATGGCTATATGTGGCGTGCACATTGTACCTTTATCTGGTATTGCTGTGTTCTCCAGTCTCTGACTAACACAAATCTGTTGAATTTGTCATGCAGGTGACAAACGTACAATCAGCCATCTTGCCTAGTTCCAGACTTTCTTTTCTGACTCGTCCAGAAACCAGAATTGCAGCCTGACACGGGGCTGCCAGTAAAGACTCAGCCTTAAAACCTGATGTGTCTTTTGGACATTTCTTCCATGAACTTTTCTATTTAGAACTGGACCAAATGTAACCACAAGGACTGGTGGATGCTGGACAAGGACGGGATGGGATGGATGTTGCTGGAAAGGCTGTCTATGAAATAAAGTGAGTTTGGCAGTCAATACCTCATTATACACAAGGAAGAAATGATGGAGATAAACTTCTATATATCATCTATGATCCCATCAGGCTGGAGGCCTCTTCCACCTGTTGCTCTAAATAAAGCCAAGTTCGTTTTGTTTCATGTTCGGAGTGTTGGACATCTGGGTAACGGGCGATGTGCACTGTGCAGCTCTAGTCATCAGATTGTGTTTGGTGACCAGTATCGGGGGGAGGGTGATGAGCCCAGAATCACAGACACCTCACTGTCGTGTACTTTCTGTGTCACCGCATTCATGTATTCAGCCAGGATCTAGTTGTTGAGTGTAAAAACTGTTTGAAACAGAAAATGAATTTCTATGATGTTGTGGGTATGGGAACAGGCAAATTGCACATTAAATCAGTGACAGACAATATTTAAATGAAGCCTCTCTGCTAATTTCCTTGGGTGTGATGACAGATTCTATTTGCAGCACATACAGGGGCTTCTATTAAACTCTGCAATCACATTGTCATGTGTGTAGTTTGTAAATGGTTTCTTTTGTTATTGGATTCATGACTGATTTCTCCTTTCCACCTGCACTCTAATCTAATCAACTCTAATCATTCGTTATATTCTTTGACAGATTATTTTTAATCAATAAAGTGTTTTAAGAAAAAAACAGTGGCGCTGCATATGTGAATCCGTGATGAAATTCAAAATAATAAATAAAACAATAAGAAAATATAGTGTCTAATGATTATTATCAGAAAAAATTGTATATGAAATCTCCACGTGTGAAAGTATCCAAAAATGAGTCAAGCACAAAGTCCATGCATAGTGATGAGGTCCATATGCAAAAAAATCACCCTTATTGAATGCTCTCAGCAGCATTCAATAAGGGTGCAGGGAGCTGGGCTGTACGGCGACCAACTGTGAGAGTTTACGTCTGAGTCTGTGCTGCTTTTGAGTCTGACAAGACGGTGACACGAACGGGGGAGGTGAGCGAGGCAGCGAGGAGAGATATCTAGCGCTTAGCGTCCCGGGTCTGCTTGATCACAACACACCGCTCGAGTTCTGTGACCGCCTATCTGATCTCTTGGAAAGCTCTTTTAAAACGGGAAACAAGTGAGTGCAATAATTGAAGATTTATTTGGTTTAAATAAATGGTTTGCAATATTACACTATTGGAGGCTTTTATCATTTCATGTCCACTGGTGGGAATCTCCTTCCTTACTGAATGCTGCTGAGAGCCGAGGTCTGATTAAACCCTGGGGGTTTTTAAACAGCTTGTTTGCCGAGCATGAGAATGCAAGGCATATCCTTCTGGTGAGTGCGATTTCAACAGGGAGTGGAACACAATCACATTTGGTGTGGTGGAAGATATATACAGTTCATATTGTTCTGATTTAAGAAGATTTTTTTGCATATGGACCTCATCACTATGCATGGACTTTGTGCTTGATTTATTTTTGGATACTTTCACACGTGGAGATTTCATATATAATTTTTTCTGATAATAATCATTAGACACTATATTTACTTATTGTTTTATTTATTATTTTGAGTTTCATCACAGATTCACATATGCAGTGCCACTGTTTTTTCCTTAAAACACTTTATTGTTTTATTTATATTTAAGTTGGCAGCTTTTAGGGGTTAGTATTCTTTTGTTCATGAGCGCAGTGGTGACACATTGAGTTTAGGAGTGCGGGACTTGTGTATCAGTTATTTAAAGATTATTTTTTAACCATTTTGCAATTCAAAATGTTTCTCTCTCCAACTTGGCAGAGAAGGCAAATGTTTTCCTGTTTTTTTCTTGATGGGTGAAATCTATGACTTGCCACCAAAAACTGACCAATAATAGAGAGTGAAAAACAGCCAACTATGAAAGACTAAAAAGTTCATTAAGTCTGCCATTTCTGCAAACAGAAATCTTACTTCCACTTTAACTGTGGTTGATACATTTGCCTCATTTTATATATATATATATATATATATATATATATATATATATATATTTATAACACTTTTGTACTGAACGCTCCAAGCCAGTCTGATGTCTGATTTATAGTTTCCTCCCTTCCTGATGATCAGAACTGGAGCTACTTGAGGGTAGAAGCTGAAGAGACATAGCAATATTTAAACAATAACCAGGAAATAGGGCAATGTGAAGAAAGTTCAACCAGTTTACTGTTCGAGCCCTTACTCCTCATCATATGACCACCAGAAAATTGTAAAGTACCATTTTGTGTTTGCAGTTTATAACAAGGGACTTAAAGCGGAACTAAACCCATTGATTTAACAGTTTAAAAAAACAGTTACATTCCCGGCATGTACCGGGAATGTAACTGTCACATCGGTTGTACTTTCAACCAAACTGTCAAACCATCAAATGGCTGGTGTCAACGGATCACACGTGCAGCATCATGGTAGTTAAAGGTTAAACAGAGGCCAAGATAACAGCTTCCTTGGCTGAAAATGATAGAAGGGTTTACTTCCACTTTAAAGAGCTGTTGGTTGGGATACCCAATTGTGTAGTGCCATTGTTCTCAAACTTGATTACAAATGAATACAGAGCTATGAAGTCTCATGAACAAATTCTGGAAGTGAAACTAGGGTCCTGAGAAACAAGTAGCAAACATTTCTTCTATAAAATGATTTCAATGTACTAGGTGGCAGGGTTGTAGAAACAGCTTTCAGCCGCACACTAGTAGATTTTCAAACTAATGTTACTACAAAAATCTCAGTACATTCAATGACTTAACTAATGTAGCACGAAAGCACTTCAAAATTTTGTTTGATTTTAATATTCAATTTTGGAATGATTGGACTTTCCCGAATGAAAACCACAAATAATTACCACATCATAACCTTCAGATCTTGTTTGCATGGCTTTAGCTTGCACATGAACAAAGCATACAGCAAGCTTCAAACAGCTTTGTTGAACTCTTCTTATAGAACGCTTCAGTTTCGATTTGGGAAGGTTAAGCACAAATGTTAATGGGAGTGCTGACTTTCACTTTTAGGGCTCACTCACGCTATTGGTTGGGAGGGAAGTAAAACTGAGCAGTGATTTGCATTTCCCCCCCAGCCACTCCCCCCTTAGTTGAAAAAGCAGCGGCCATGGGTGTACACATGTTGTGGCCACGATGCTTCACATTGTGGCCGTGGCAGGAATTATACCCCCTTTCGTTTCAAGTGAATGGGGCCACTCTGGAACTGCATGTGTGGCACACTGGTGCAGGATTTAAGGGGTTAAAGCAGGTGGTGAGGAGGTGATACAATGCTTCCTTACCACCTTTCAAATGCTCTCTAAATGCTCTCTGCATTGAGGTCACTCTTCAGAGAGCACTGCAAGTATAAACGAGCCCTTAAAGTGGTTGTTATGCCACTCTGACTAATTTATATCACCCGCTCTGTGTCCTAATGCTGTGTCCCCCTGTGTGTGATTTTAATTCTTATCATTTCAGAGCGCCATTCGGTGCTCACGTGACCGGCTGGCTCTCTCCTCTCCCGTCTGACAGCTGCAGCCGGCAGGGCCGAGATTCCCCCACTGACTTCAGGCAGGACGAGGAGAGGAGGGAGCCAGCTGGTCATGTGAGCGCCGATTGGCGCTCCAAAATGAGGTAAAATCATCATTTTTTATAAATCACACACAGGGGGACACAGCATTAGGACACAGAGCGGATGATATGAAAATGTAAATGTTATTTCAGCAGCGGGGTGTTGCGGGCACTGCCACAAGAGGAGAGCAGACAGGAGACAACGGATGACAGAGACAAACTGGCCACGGTGGTCTGCCTCTGCACTGAGAACCGAGCGATCGAACACCACCGATGGCTCGGTTCTCTCAGCTCCCCGAGCACAGAGCTGTTGACTGCCAGTCAGCAGCTCTCCTCTCTGCTCTTCCATGCTCACTGGAGCGCTGAGCTGTGGAGGGGCGGGGAGCCCAGGTACTTCAGACCGCTTTCTGCTGAAAATGGGTCACAGGAGTACAAAACGAATTGCACTCATGTTACCCATAGGAGAAGCCCAGCCAAACAAGCTCAGGCTGGACTTCTCCTTTTAACATATCAATGGTCCACAACCCATCCTAGGAGCGACTCCAGCCTGAGTGTCTGCTGTCCTCTGATGTCTAGCTGGAGGTGTGACACACTGACAGGAACTCTGAGTGTAACGGCAACCTGCCGGCCGTGCCTACGACCTCTTCATGGGGGATAGGAGCTACTCTCTGTACTACTCTCCTTGGGCCACCCAGGGGTGTCCCATGTCTTTTGGGGTTGTCTTGAGGAAAAGATGGTAACCCTACTTACCTGTTGCATTGTGAATATACTGATTTGAACCTACTATCTTCTCAAACGCATCATATTATTTTAGCACAACTTCCTTCCATAAACCCATGCTGATTATTAATAGGTTGACTGGTACTATATACAGTTGCAATAAAAAGTATGTGAATGATATGGATTTCTGCACAAATTGGTCATAAAATGTTATCTGATCTTCATCTAAGTCACAACAATAGACAATCACAGTCTGCTTAAACTAATAACACACAAAGAATTAAATGTTACCATGTTTTTATTGAACACACCATGTAAACATTCACAGTGTAGGTGGAAAAAGTATGTGAACCCTTGGATTTAATAACTGGTTGAACCTCCTTTGGCAGCAATAACTTCAACCAAACATTTCCTGTAATTGCAGATCCGACGTGCACAAAGGTCAGGAGTGATTCTTGACCATTCCTCTTTACAGAACTGTTTCAATTCAGCAATATTCTTGGGATGTCTGGTGTGAATCGCTTTCTTGAGGTCATGCCACAGCATCTTAATCGGGTTGAGGTCAGGACTCTGACTGGGCCACTCCAGAAGGCGTATTTTCTTCTGTTTAAGCCATTCTGTTGTTGATTTACTTCTATGCTTTGGGTCGTTGTCCTGTTGCAACACCCATCTTCTGTTGAGCTTCAGCTGGTGGACAGATGGCCTTAAGTTCTCCTGCAAAATGTCTTGATAAACTTGGGAATTCATTTTTCCTTCGATGATAGCAATCCGTCCAGGCCCTGATGCAGCAAAGCAGCCCCAAACCATGATGCCCCCACCACCATACTTCACAGTTGGGATGAGGTTTTGATGTTGGTGTGCTGTGCCTCTTTTTCTCCACACATAGTGTTGTATGTTTCTTCCAAACAACTCAACTTTGGTTTCATCTGTCCACAGAATATTTTGCCAGTACTGCTGTGGAACATCCAGGTGCTCTTGTGCAAACTGTAAACATGCAGCAATGTTTTTTTTGGACAGCAGTGGCTTCCTCTGTGGTATCCTCCCATGAAATCCATTCTTCTTTAGTGTTTTACGTATCGTAGATTCGCTAACAGGAATGTTAGCTTATGCCAGAGACTTTTGTAAGTCTTTAGCTGACACTCTCGGATTCTTCTTCACCTCATTGAGCAGTCTGTGCTGTGCTCTTGCGGTCATCTTTACAGGACACCCACTCCGAGGGAGAGTAGCAGCAGTGCTGAACTTTCTCCATTTATAAACAATTTGTCTTACCGTGGACTGATGAATAGCAAGGCTTTTGGAGATACTTTTATAACCCTTTCCAGCTTTATGCAAGTCAACAATTCTTAATCGTAGGTCTTCTGAGAGCTCTTTTGTGTGAGGCATCATTCACATCAGGCAATGCTTCTTGTGAAAAGCAAACCCAGAACTGGTGTGTGTTTTATAGGGCAGGGCAGCTGTAACCAACACCTCCAATCTCATCTCATTGATTGGACTCCAGTTGGCTGACACCTCACTCCAATTAGCTCTTGGAGATCTCATTAGTCTAGGGGTTCACATACTTTTTCCACCTGCACTGTGAATGTTTACATGGTGTGTTCAATAAAAACATGGTAACATTTAATTCTTTGTGTGTTATTCGTTTAAGCAGACTGTGGTTGTCTATTGTTGTGACTTAGATGAAGATCAGATCACATTTTATGACCAATTTGTGCAGAAATTCATATCATTCCAAAAGGGTTCACATACATTTTATTGCAACTGTATATCACTTTTTTCCACATTTTGTTATGTATCAGCCTTATTCCAAAATGGATTAAACACATTTTTTCCTCAAAATTCTACAAACAATACCCATAATGACAGCGCGAAAGAAGTTTGTTTGAAATCTTTGCAAATCTATTAAAAAAAGTAAAAAGGAAAAAATCCCATGTACATAAGTATTCACAGCGTTTGCTCAATACTTTGTTGAAGCACCTTTGGCACCAATTACAGCCTCAAGTCTTTTTAAGTATGATGTTACAAAGCTTGGCACACCTATTTTTGGGCAGTTTCTCCCATTCATACATACATAAGTATTCACAGCCTTTTGCCATGACACTCAAAATTGAGCTCAGGCATATTCTGTATCCACTGATCATCCTTGAGATGTTTCTACAACTTGACTGGAGACCACCTGTGGTAAATTCAGTTGATTGGACATGATTTGGAAAGGCACACACCTGTCTATATAAGCTACCACAGTTAACAGTGAATGTCAGAGCACAAACCAAGACATGAAGTCCAATTGATTATCTGTAGACCTCAGAGACAGGATTGTATTGTGGCATAGATCTGGGGAAGGGTACAGAAAAATTTCTGCAGCATTGAAGGTCCCAATGAGCACAGTGGCCTCCATCATCTGTAAATGGAAGAAGTTTGGAACCACCAGGACGCTTCCTAGAGTGATCGGGGGAGAAGGGCCTTAGTCAGGGAGGTGACCAAGAACCCGATAGGCACTCTGATACACCTCCAGTGTTTCTCTGTGGCTAGAGAAGAACCTTTCAGAAGAACAACCATCTCTGCAGTACTCTACCAATCACGCCTGTATGGTAGAGTGGCCAGACGGAAGCCACTCCTCAGTAAAAGGCACATGACAGCCGGTCTGGATTTTGCCAAAAATGCACCTAAAGGGCTCTCAGACCATGAGAAACAAAATTCTCTGGTCTAATGAAACAAGGATTGAACTCTGGCCTGAAAGGAAAGCGTCATGTCTTAGCAAACCAGGCACCGCTCATCACCTGGCCAATACCATCCCTACAGCGAAGCATGGTGGTGGCAGCATCATATTGTGGGGATGTTTTTCAGTGGCAGGAACTGGGAGACTAGTCAGGATTGAGGGAAAGATGAATGCAGCAATAGACAGAGACATCCTTGATGAAAACCTGCTCCAAAGCTAAAGAATAAGATACAGCTTCAACGTGCAGTACAGCCATATGCCACAACAGGGAGGGAAAACCCATGTGCTGATTTTAAGTGGAAACACCTATCAACAATTGTTAAGCTAGCCCTAAATGGATAGAATTTTAAACAAAAATTTGAATAAAAATCCTCAAGAACATTCTTTTGTTGTTCGAGGGGCTTGTTGTTGTTGGGGGGCTGGTCAGTGTCAGAAATTTTTTTACCTTAATGCATAGGATGCATTAAAGGGGTTGTAAAGGTAATTTTTTTTTAATTTAAAATAACAAACATATCATACTTACCTTCACTGTGCAGCTCGTTCTGCACAGAGTGGCCCCGAACCTGGTCTTCTGGGGTCCCTCGGCGGCTGTTTCAGCTCCTCCCCGCAAGCATTTACCACCTTAATGCGAGCTCCCTCGCATGGTGGTGAGTGCTTGCGGGCGCGCTCCCGTGATACAGCCGGCGGCTATAGCCGCTCGCTGTATCACTCGGCCCCGCCCCCCGGCGCGCCGCGTCATCGGATGTGATTGGCAGCAGCGCGAGCCAATGGCTGCGCTGCTTTCAATCCATCCACTGCAGCCAATCAGCGACCAGGCTGAGCTGCAATGAGGATGAGCAGCGAAGATTCGAGGCGTCAGGTAAGTAAAACGGGGGGGCTGGGGGCGGCGGTACTGTCAAAAGTTTTTTCACCTTAATGCATAGAATGCATTAAGGTGAAAAAATGTTTATCTTTACAACCCCTTTAAGGTGAAAAAACACGAGGGTTTACAACCCCTTTAAGGCCAACAAAGATGGACTTTTTAAGGTACTATAAGCTACAACTGTAGTATTGTTATCTTTCTAGCTATAGTCACCTGCAAGACTTTCAATTGACATGGAATTGAAAAGAAAAATGTTATCTATTTGTCAGTCCTTATTAAGACATACAGTGGGGACTGAAAGTATTCAGACCCCCTTCAATTTTTCACTCTTTGTTATATTGCAGCCATTTGCTAAAATCAATTAAGTTCATTTTTTTTCCTCATTAATGTACACACAGCACCCCATATTGACAGAAAAACACAGAATTGTTGACATTTTTGCAGATTTATTAAAAAAGAAAAACTGAAATATCACAGGGTCCTAAGTATTAAGACCCTTTGCTCAGTATTTAGTAGAAGCACCCTTTTGGTCTAATATAGCCATGAGTCTTTTTGGGAAAGGTGCAACAAGTTTTTCACACCTGTATTTGGGGATCCTCTGCCATTCCTCCTTGCAGATCCTCTCCAGTTCTGTCAGGTTGGATGGTAAACGTTGGTGGACAGCCATTTTTAGGTCTCTCCAGAGATGCTCAATTGGGTTTAAGTCAGGGCTCTGGCTGGGCCATTCAAGAACAGTCACAGAGTTGTTATGAAGCCACTCCTTCGTTATTTTAGCTGTGTGCTTAGGGTCATTGTCTTGTTGGAAGGTAAACCTTCGGCCCAGTCTTAGGTCCTGAGCACTCTGGAGAAGGTTTTCGTCCAGGATATCCCTGTACTTTGCCGCATTAAACTTTCCCTCGATTGCAACCAGTAGTCCTGTCCCTGCAGCTGAAAAAACCCCCCACAGCATGATGCTGCCACCACCATGTTTCACTGTTGGGACTGTATTGGACAGGTGATGAGCAGTGCCTGGTTTTCTCCACACATACCGCTTAGAATTAAGGCCAAAAAGTTCTATATTGGTCTCATCAGACCAGAGAATCCTATCTTGGAGTCCTTCAGGTGTTTTTTAGCAAACTCCATGCGGGCTCTCATGTGTCTTGCACTGAGGAGAGGCTTCCGTCAGGCCACTCTGCCATAAAGCCCCGACTGGTGGAGGGCTGCAGTGACGGTTGACTTTCTACAACTTTCTCCCATCTCCCGACTGCATCTCTGGAGCTCAGCCATAGTGATCTATGGGTTCTTCTTTACCTCTCTCACCAAGGCTCTTCTCCCCCGATAGCTCAGTTTGGCCGGGTGGCCAGCTCTAGGAAGGGTTCTGGTCGTCCCAAACGTCTTCCATTTAAGTATAATGGAGGCCACTGTGCTCTTAGGAACCTTAAGTGCAGCAGAAATTTTTTTTGTAACCTTGGCCAGATCTGTGCCTTGCCACAATTCTGTCTCTGAGCTCTTCAGGCAGTTCCTTTGACCTCATGATTCTCATTTGCTCTGACATGCACCGTGAGCTGTAAGGTCTTATATAGACAGGTGTGTGGCTTTCCTAATCAAGTCCAATCAGTATAATCAAACACAGCTGGACTCAAATGAAGGTGTAGAACCATATCAAGGATGATCAGAAGAAATGGACAGCACCTGAGTTAAATATATGAGTGTCACAGCAAAGGGTCTGAATACTTTGGACCATGTGATATTTCAGTTTTTCTTTTTTAATAAATCAGCAAAAATGTCAACAAGTCTGTGTTTTTCTGTCAATATGGGGTGCTGTGTGTACATTAATGAGGAAAAAAATGAACTTAAATGATTTTAGCAAATGGCTGTGAAAAATGAAAAGTGAAAAATTTAAGGGGGTCTGAATAGTTTCCGTCCCCACTGTATGTTTGGGTAAGCACAATCAGGAGAAATTGATAAAGCAGTAACCTCACTTCTCTAATGGTATAGCTCTTTTAACATGGCCTGTGCCTAATATATGAAAGCCTTGCACCAGTTTTGTTACAGGTAGCATTTACTACCGCTACTTTTAGAATCTGCCCTTATGGCTGTGACAGATCCACCAGTTCGCAAATGAGCAAATTGGCGGTAAGTAAGTGTAGCACTACCCCTGAAGGAGCCGCTGGTTAAGATGAATTCTCTATTCCTGGCCTCGACCTTCTCACGGACCTCAGCCCCTCTGACACTCCAAGCTGATTGCATAAACACGCAATATCACAGAAAATCACTGACAGTGGCACACAGATAACATGACAGTGGCAGCCCTTAAGATGATTCTACTGCCGGCTATTGTTGGGGCCCTTTAAAGGTGTTGATGCACTTAACCACAGTCCTGAAGAACCTGCATGCAGTTAAAGTATACTATGAGGTGTTATAGTCTTTGCACAGATGCATTTTAGATGTGGGGCAAGTACTGGGTAAAGGTGAATCAGATGTAGTGTCAGTTCAGTATAACAGTGGTATAGAGTTGGTATGGATGCAGTATAAAATGAACTAGGGTGTTTGTAAAAGGTGCTAGAATAGATGCAGTCTGTGTGGAATGAGTTTAGGGTCCTGTCCTCAATAGCTCAATGTCTGCAAACAGTGTAAACGATGGGCTAATAGCCCTCTCACCAGTCCCCAGGGTACAGCTGTAAATGTCTGTGGTGGAAGGGGCCCCCTTGGTCATTCTCTGAAGCCTCTGATGAACAGCGGTGGAGGTAGATGGTAGGTGACTGTTTTAGTTCATCTGTAGCACAGAACAGGTGTGCAGATGTGACCAATACTGAGCTGTGTTAACTGTCCTCACTCCCAGTCTCTGGACCTGGGCCCCTCTTGGTCTGGTTCCCAGTAAGCCCACAGCACGGGTCTGTTCTCTTCCTGGTCCAGGTGGTAAAAAGCCCCAAATCTTCCTGGGCATTTTAATAAAAATCCACTTCTCCCAAAGTCTATAGGGATCAGTAGTTCTGTAATCATCCAGATTAGGGTTGTCCCGATACCGATACTAGTATCGGTATCGGCACCGATACCGAGCATTTGCCCAAGTACTTGTACTCGGGCAAATGCTCCCGATGCTTCCCCCGATACCCAGAGGACAGCTGTGATCGGCGCGTGGGGGAGTTACAAGATTCTCCCCCAGCGGCTTTCACCAGCTTTAGTGACATACAGCGGTGATCGCTCACAGCTGACTGTCACTGCATCCTCCTCCATGCCCCCTCCTTTCCTCTGTCCCCCTCCGCTGTCCCCTGCATTCCTCTCTCCTTATCTGTCCCCCTCCGTTCTCCCCCTCCGTTCCTCTCTCCTTATCTGTCCCCCTCCGTTCTCCCCCTCCGTTCCTCCTCCTCCTCCTTCCTTTGTGTATGGATAGAGTCAGCTGACTCTGTCCATTCACATAACTGAAACATTGTAATCTTCTGTGATTAGGATGTGTCAGTTTATGAATGGAGAGGAGCCGCTGTCTTCTCTCCATTCATTCTCAGTGCAGCTGAGGCTGCAGAGAAAGGGACTGGGGAATCTCTATCCTCTGTCTCTTTCTCTGTCTCAAGGGGGAGATATCAGAGGTCTGTTAAGACCCCTGATATCTCACCAAAGCCCCCCAACAGGGCTGATTAAAAAAAAAAAAAAAAATAAAAAAATAAAGAATAAAAAAAATTATTGTAAAAAATAAAAATTATAAAAAAAAAAAAATAACACACACATACAACGTTCACCCCCCCCCCCCCCAAAAAAAAAGCACTGTTAAAAAAAAAAAAAAAACTGTCACGTGACATTAAAAAAAAAGTATCGGTAATCGGTATCGGCGAGTACTTGAAAAAAAGTATCGGTACTTGTACTCGGTCCTAAAAAAGTGGTATCGGGACAACCCTAATCCAGATAGTTTATTAGTCTCTCCAAGAGACTACATGCCCAAGTCCTCTCCCTCTTGTTGCTGATTGACTCTTGCAGTGTTTGTCAGGAAAGTGAGGGGAGGAAGCCAGAGTGAGGAGAAGCAAAGTGGGCAGACCTGCCGCTCGGGTCCCAGTGTGTGGGGTTGGCAGATAATAGCCCACAGCACAACCACCTCTCCTCCTATTCTCTCTCTGCATGGAGTAGCAGGGGGTAGGGGGGAGAGATGAGTAGGCAGATAGCTGGGACCAGGCTACATCAGACCAACTCAAAGCTGTTGTATGGGGGGAGGAGGGTGTTGTGTGCTCATTACTTTTTTAATATGTTTATGTTTTAAATGTACAGCATTGGGTGCTAGGACAAAGGTGGCCCATGTCCTAGCAACCAATGAAGGACGTCACACTGAACTGACAGTGGGTGGAGCCAGATGGGGAGAGTCTAGTTCCGCATCAGGTCTACTTTGATAGTGATTGACAGCAGCTTTGGAATCCTCCCACTTCTTTCCACTGTCAGTCAAAGGCAAGGTGGACCTAATGAGGAACTAGTCTCAGAATTCCCCATCATGCTCCGCCCACCTGACAAATCAAATTCACGGCCGATGCACCTGTTGGGTGGGTTTAGCTTTAAGGGGAATTCTAAGCCTAGATCCCCATCAGTTCTGCCTTGCCTGTGATTGACAGCGCATGGCAGTGGGCAGATTCCAAAACCACTATTGGTCAGAATAGAGGCTATGGATCCACCCACTGCTATCTGCTGTCAATCAAGTAAAGCATACCTGATGGGTAACTGGTTTCTCAGTTCCCCATCAGGTTCAGCCCACCTCTAGTTTAAAACTCCTTGGCCATGGGCCTGGCCTGTCAGTGTGAGGGCACTACAACACTTTTCTAATTCTAATTTACTTTGGATATGCCAGGATTATTCTGTCCTTTTAGACGGAGCAATAAAGTTATTGAATGGTCAATGCTTGGTTCATACTGATCCTTCTAGCTATGGTAACGGTGAGCAGTAAGCACATCTTAAAAATGAGAATCCTAACTCTAAAGATAGATATTGCAATGGAGATGCCTTGACCTTCTTCATGGATAAAATATGGAGACTGTGCAAGGGACATGAATCTCAAAACACAGGATTGAAAAGCCAAACTAATATTATAAAACTCTGTACCATAAGTCTTACATAAAAATCCATTAATGTTTTACTTTAGGATGCCCAAAAGAAACAGGTTTTCAATATGTGCAAGTACAGTTTTTAAGTTAATTTCCAGGTTATGAAGATTTTCCTTCAAAAGTTAGACAGCCAGTTCAAGGATCTCTAGAAATGGATGGTCCCCTTTGCTCTGGTCCCTTTAATACCTTACTTCTCAAGAGATAGAACCACAATCGTTTAGGCCAGACTGGAGCAATCACAAAGGCTCTTCACGCATAGAGGCCGCTGGTCGGAAGATCAGGGTTGTACTTTTACACTTTCATTTTATGCATGGTACCAAGGAGTATTAGTGCAAGTACGATACCTATTTTAAATAAAAAGGCTTTTTACTAATTTACTACATCATGAGTTTTTTTCCCCTCTTTTTATGGTCTGAGATGATATTGGTTGGAGTGTGGAGCTATTCCTTATTTCGGCTATACTGGGATTTGATCCCGCAAGTGCATATGGCTACTCAATAATTAGAGTGCGATGGATCTCTGGCAAAGAGTGTGTGGTCCCTATCTCCACAGAATTTTGTAATATGCCCTGGAAGTGAAATTTGACCCTGCACAAGACTATACTCATCTGGATGAATGCACAGTGGTGGACTTTTATTCACATTAATTTTTGTTACGAATTGTTTTGTGGATGACCACAGTTGTATGTATAGTCACGTAGTATTTTGGTATACGGGACACAAAAGCACGTTCTGTGAGGTTTTTTTTACACAATTTATTTATTTGTTCACTCTGGTAAGTTTATGGTACAATTTGATTTAGAGCTGCACATGTGAGTATATATTTAGATTTAAGTTAGTCAAACCGTTGGTTCTAGCTGCTTTTTTCATCTTTTTGATATTTGTTTTATCAGAGTGCAGAATTTCTTCTATTTTTCATGATAGAGGTTTATGCCTGGTTGGATAGAAATATTGGGCAATCCAGAGAAAGGATCGGCTTGTCCCACATCATGGTAACAATGAACTGCAATGGTCTAAATTGGAACTGAGCAAAGGGAACTACTTTAAAGAAGGTTACCATGAAGCCCAGAACCCTTATGTAGAAATAATTAGAGGGATGTCTGGTTGATTTACAGTAATGTTGCGTACACACGGTCAGAATTTCCGACAACAAATGTTCAATGTGAGCTTGTTCTCGGAAATTCCGACCGTGTGTAGGCTCAATTGGACATTTGCTGTCGGAATTTCCGACAACAAAAATTTAAGAGCTGGATCTCAAATTTTCCGACAACAAAATCCGTTCTCAGATATTCTGATTGTGTGTACACAATGCCGACGCACAAAATTCCACGCATGCTCGGAATCAAGCAGAAGAGCCGCACTTCATTTTTCTTGGCTCGTCGTACGTGTTGTACGTCACCATGTTCTTGACGTTCGGAATTTCTGACATTTGTGTGACCGTGTGTACATCCGTCAGAAATAAATCCACGGTATCCGATCGTGTGTACGAGTCTGCAAACTAGACCTCAGAAAAGCAATCTTGCCCTGGGAAAGCATTTTTTATTTTTTTCCCTAGACTGTCTAATGTCTGTCTGAAGAGCAGGCTTCTTGAAGTTGATCATACATCCAAAAGTTTGAAAGAACAGGATTGTCCTTTGAATACTGGAAGACAGGGGCGTGGCTGAGGGATTCTTCATGTCCTGGATGTCCCGAGATCTTAGCAGAGCCAGGAGTAGAGTTGGCTGAAATAATGCCAGGGCTGAACATTGGCTGTTCACCCCGTTCAAGGTACACCCAAATTTGCAGGGTGTTTGGCCGGTGTTCGCCCCACTGAATGCCCTGCAATGCACTGCACAGTGCTTTTTGTGCGTTGATTGGCAAAGCTTTGCCCAATCAGGGCGCATTATAAGCTGGTTGTTAAGAAGCGTGGCCGGGAAGCCGGCCTCGACGTCCTTAATAACTAATGAGTCATCAGCTGTCCATGGGCTGACGAATTCCCTGCTGACGAAAAATAAAAATAAAAAGCGGTGTGGGGTCCCCCCCGTGCATGCCAGGCCCTTCGGGTCACCCCCCAAAATCCATACTAGACCCTTATCTGGCCATGCAGCCTTGCAGGTCAGGAAAGAGGGGGATGAGCGAGCACCCCCCCCCTCCTGAACCATACCAGGCCACATGCCCTGATGAGGGGGTGGGTGCTTTAATAAGGGCCCCCCACGCCAAAGCACCTTGTCCCCATGTTGATGGGGAGAAGGGCATCCCCACAACCCTGGCCAGTTGTTGTGGGGTCTGCGGGCAGGGGGCTTATCGGAATCTGGAAGGCTCCTTTAACGAGGGGGCCCCCAGATCCCAGCAACCCCCCTTATGTGAACAAGTATGGGGTACATAGTAACCCTACCCATTCACCAAAAAAATGTCAAAAAGTAATAAAAACAGAGTTTTGCCAGCTCCTTTATTTAAAAAAAACAAAACAATGTCCCCTGATGTAAATCCATCGTCAATCACGCCGCACCCAAAAAATTTAAAAAAAGAATAACGCTCCTGCTGACATGAAGGCTGGCTGCCTACTGCAGGCTAAGCCACTTGACAGTTCTTATATAGATAAGGGGTGGGGTCACCCGGCTGCATCACCTGGTGGCACCACTCCCTTCTGACATCATGGACCTTGCATGCTGGGTCAGTGACATCAAAAGGGGGCGGTGCCACCAGGTAAGGTAGCCAGGTGGCCCCACCCCTTACCTATATAAGAACTGTCAAACGGCTTAGCCTGCAGTAGGCGGCCAGCCTTCATGTCGGTGGGAGCGTTTTTATTTTTCAGGTGCGGCAAGCGGCGTAATTGATGATCTGGGGATACTGTTTTTTTTATTTTTTAATAAAGGAATTGTCAAAAACAGTCTCTGTGTTTTTATTATCCTTGTTAAAGGGGGCTTCCAGATTCCGATAAGCCCCCTGCCCACAGACCTCCACAACCACGGGCCATGGTTGTAGGGATGAGGCCCTTGTCCCCATCAACATGGGAACAAGGCACTTTGCAGTGTGTGTGTGTGGGGGGGGGGGCACTGAAGAGCCTGGTATGGACTGGGTGGGGGACCCCACGCCATTTTTTTCTTAATTTTTTTTTAACCACTTCAGCCCCGGAAGGATTTACCCCCTTAAATGACCAGTTCATTTTTTGCGATACGGCACTGTGTTATTTCAACTGACAAATGCGCGAGTGTGCGATGCTGTATCCAAGTAAAATTGATGTCCTTTTTTTCCTTACAAATAGAGCTTCCTTTTGGTGGTATTTGATCACCTCTGCGATTTTTATTTTTTGCACTATAAACAAAAAAAGACGGACAATTTTGAAAAAAAACCAAAAAAACATTTTTTACTTTCTGCTATAATACATATCCAAATAAAAAATCTAAAAAAAAAATGTATTCATCAGTTTAGGTTAATATGTATTCTACTAAATATTTTTGGTTAAAAAAAATATCAGTAAGCGTATATTGATTGGTTTGCGCGAAAGTTATAGTGTCTACAAAATAGGGAATATTGTTTTACTAGTAATGACGGCGATCTGCGATTATTAGCAGGACTGCGACATTGCGGCGGATCAATCTGACCCTAAGTGACACTTTTTGAGGACCAGTGACACCAATACAATAGTCAGTGCTAAAAAAATGTATTGATCACGGTATAAATGACACTGGCAGGGACAGGGTTAACACCAGGGGCGCTCAAAGGGGTGAGTTCTAACTGTGTGGGGATGGGCTCACTGAGGCAATACAGAGATTGCTGTTCCTGATTACAAGAAACAGACAATCTCAGTGCTGTCCCCTGTCAGAACGGGGATCTGCCTTGTTTACATTGCACAAGATGCTTGAATATGCTGAGAGCCGACATGTTTCGCAGTTTCCTGCTTCAAAGGCGTCGCAGCATGATTTTATATTATTTATTATTTTTGTATCAATACATTTTCTATTAATCTTTATGATTGTGTGCTTACTTCACTATACAGATATAATTGTCTCCTTCAAAAATCCACATTTCTTAGGGGTAATTCACATTTCCCCTGAATTTTATCAATAATTTTCCACAGTGTAAGCATTTCTCTAGAATTTCCAAACTCATTATATACTCATGAAGTAAAAATCTAATAACGAAGTGGGGATGGGGAAGTAAATGGGAGTGAGGGAATGCACAGAGCAGAGAACTGGGCGGTCTGGGGAGGCTGCTACCTTGCTGGGAGGAGAGACACTCACCATGTGGTTTGCAGGGCATTGTTCCAGAACTCCCAGGCAGCAACCAGGCCAACAGAGAGAGTCTACGTCTCTCTGCCAATACAGATTGTCATGGGGCTTAGGCTTTAACAGACAGGCGGATCTCCAAGGAAAGCGGAAGTTGAGATGGGTAAACATCCCTCCCTCACATTTTCGATCGTTAACAAAAATTCGAATTTATTTTTGTCATAGTTTTGTGTCAATTGACTTAATTCGGATTTTATTTTTATCACTGAAAACATGCAGCTGACGAAAATTACGAAAATATTTTCCTTAGCTAAATTAACACTGGTTAAGATCCCAGAGTCACTGGGTAACTTAGAGGGGGTCCCCCTGTAAAAGCGCTTTCACTATAGAGTAAGACAAAAGCTGTATTTGAAAAGAGAATTGCTAGGGTGGAGATTTGACCCTTAATAGTATTCAATGCCTATGACTTCTTGTTGTGCTTCTTAATCTTTGTGAGGATGTTGGCAGATTTAACAACATAAAGCAGAGTGGAGGTAGAGACTGAAAATCTAACCAGGTGGGCCAACAAACATCACCCAACTCTGAAAAGTGGGGCCGCTCACTCACTGCAAGGAGGATTGCTCGCAGCCAGGATTTACAATGGAACAGAGCCTCTCTTCTTAGTTTATCTGGTAGAGGGTGTGCTAGTCTGAGGCTGGGTTCAAACTATGTATGGCGCAGAGCACAGCAGGGGGTCTGGTGCCTCCCCATTCACCAAAACGGAGCCAAAAAAAAAAAAAAAAAAACAGGACCCTTCTGCTCTGCGGACACCCGGAGATGTGTGAACAGGCTCCATTGAGAGCCGGTCACACTCTCCTGTCATGCGAATAGGATGCGAGGAAATCCGCATCCAATTCGCATAAGTGTGAACCCAGCCTGAGGCTTAGTCTTATTTAAATGTGGTAAAGGGGTCTTTCCCCCGGAGACATCTTTGATAAAGTTATCCAGAGATTCAGCAAAGAGGCTATTGCAAAAGCATTGCTTGCACTGATGTTCAGATGAACAACATTTGAGTCAAAGGGTTTCTCTGCATCTGTACTGAAAAGAGACTCATGCTGTATATTAGGCAAATAATGTCCACCAATCCATCAATGCAGTGGAGTACGGCCACAATCATGAGCTCCAGTTGTTGGAGGATAAAGATCTATCCAAGATTCAGAGACCTATCCTTGGACTAGACAAGGTCAGGCAGACAGTCATGGCAGCAATAGTAGATTGCAGGGCAGAGCCAGGGAGGGAGAATATTGCCTTGGAAAGGGCTTTTTAGCCATGGGTTCTGGCCCTCTAGAGCAGTGGTCTCCAAACTGTGGCCTGGGGGCCAGATGTGGCCCTTTGCTTGCTCTTACCTGGCCCTTGGAGCACTACTCCACCAACTAACACCAATGATGGAGCACCATTCCCTCTATTACCACCATCAATGGGGCACTATTCAGATCATTGACATCAACAATGGGACACTATTCCTCCCATTAAAACCAATGATGGGGCACTGATGCCGTGGCATTTCCTACTCCTACTGGCCACAATATGGCCACCCCTAAAACCTGAAGGACAGTAAACTGGCCCTTTTCTTGGAAAGTTTGGAGACCCCTGCTCTAGAGGGTCAGAAAGTATTGTCAAGACAGGAAATTGCTGCATCTATTATGGGGATGGCACACCTTTTAAAAGGATCCCCTTCTCCCTTAATAGGATATTGCTGGGAAATTTTTTTTGAAAAGAGTACATTTCTTCAGGATTTGGCCAATCACTATATATAACCGGTTGCAAAATTGAGTGTACAGGAAATGTTTTAATAGGCAGGGGACTTTCAAGAGACCAAAGGTATGGCCAACGCAGGTGGTCAGGTTAAGAAATGTGTGCACTGTGTCAATAGGAACCAACTGGTGATCTGGCCAGTAAGCCTGGCAGGGGTACTTACAATGATCATTTTTTTTTAAATTTATCACTGCCTATAAAAAGTGTGAGCTGGAGTTTGGCTGCAATTTGTTAGTGTATTTAAACAGGGGTGTATCATGAAATCAGTGGGCCCATGTGCAAGATAAAAAGTGGGCCCTAGGCATTTAAAAAAAATAAAATAAATGCGGCATGCGTAGAGAGTCATGGCAAAATGTGGGCGTGGTTTAATTTGCCCTAAATATTGGGCATGGCTTAAAGTGGTTTAATAGAGTCTGAGATGACTTACATCGTGGAGAATGCGGTAATGTTAAGTAGGGCATGGACAGTGTGGAATAGACGGCTATGGGTGGTATGTGCGGGAGATGGGTGTGAAGTGTATGGCGTTGGGTATTATGTGCAGAAGAGGAGTGCTGAGTGTATGGCAGTGGGTAGTATGTGCAGGAGAGGGCAGTGTCAGTAGAGCAGTGGATGGTGTCAATTTTTTTTTTACCCCTTGCCGACTGGCTCACGCCGATTAACGTCGGTAGAAGGGCACGTACAGGCATATTAACGTACCTGTACTTTGCCCTTTAACCACTTGCCGACCGCCGCATGTACATTTACGTCGGCAGAATGGCACAGCTGGGCAAATGGGCGTACCTGTATGTCCCTTTGAATTTGCCGCCGTGAGGTCGCGTGCGCACCACTGGCAGCGCGCGCGACCATGCCGCAAGCTCCGTGAGTAGGATCGCGGGTCCCGCGGACTCTATGTCCGAGGGGATACCCGCGATCATCTCACGGAGCTGAAGAACGGGGAGATGCTAATGTAAACAAGCATCTCCCCATTCTGCCTAGTGACACTGTCACTGATCATAGGTCCCTGTGATCGGGAGCTATGATCAGTGACGTGTCACTCGTAGCCACGCCCCCTAATAGTTAGAATCACTTCCTAGGACACACTTAACCCCTTCCTAGCCAGCTAGTGGTTAACCCCTTCACTGCCAGTGTCATTTTTACAGTGACCAGTGCAATTTTATAGCACTGATTGCTGTAAAAATGACAATGGTCACAAAAATGTGTCAAAATTGTCCGATGTGTCCGCCATAATGTTGCAGTCCTGATAAAAATAGCAGATCGCCGCCATTACTAGTAAAAAAAAAAAAAATTATTAAAAATGACATAAAACTAATCCCTATTTTGTAGATGCTATAACTTTTGCGCAAACCGATCAAACGCTTATTGCAATTTTTTTTTACCAAAAATATGTAGAACAATATCTATCGGCCTAAACTGAGAAAAAAAATCTTTTTTTATATATATTTTTGGGGATGTTTATTATAGCAAAAAGTAAAAAATAATGCTTTTTTTCAAAATTCTTGCTCTATTTTTGTTTATACTGCAAAAAATAAAAACCACAGAGGTGATCAAATACCACCAAAAGAAATCTCTATTTGTGGTAAAAAAAAAGGACGTCAATTTTGTTTGGGAGCCACATCGCACGACCTGCAATTGTCAGTTAAAGCGACGCCGTGCCGAATCGCAGAAAATGCTCTGGTCTTTGGCCAGCCAAAGGATCCGGGGTTTAAGTGGTTAAGACGCGGCATTGTGGACCGGCGCGCGCCTGCCGCGAGCTCCGTGAGTGTGATTGCGGGTCCCGCGGACTCGATGTCTGCTGGGATACCTGCGATCGTCCCACGGAGAGGAAGAACGGGGAAATGCTGACGTAAACAAGCATTTCCCCATTCTTCCTAGTGACAGGACACCGATCACAGCTCCCTGTTATCGGGAGCGGTGATCAGTGTCGTGTCACACGTAGCCCATCCCACCACAGTTAGAATCACTCCCTAGGACACACTTAACCCCTGCAGTGCTCACTAGTGGTTAACCCCTTCACTGCCAGTTACATTTACACAGTAATCAGTGCATTTTTAATCGCACTGATTGCTGTATAAATGTGAATGGTCCCAAAATAGCGCCAAAAGCGTCCAATCTGTTCGCCATGTCGCAGTCACGATAAAAATCGCAGATCGTTGCCATTACTAGTATAAAAAAAATTTAATAAAAATGCCATAAAACTATCCCCTATTTGTAGACGCTATAACTTTTGTGCAAACCAAACGCTTATTGCGAATTTTTTTTTATACCAAAAATATGTAGAAGAATACATATTGGTCTAAACTGAGGAAAAAAGTTTTTTTATATATTTTTTGGGGATATTTATTATAGCAAAAAAGTAAAAAATATTGCGTTTTTTTCAAAATTGACGCTCTTTTTTTGTTTATAGTGCAAAAAATACATATATAAAAATATAAAACCACAGAGGTGATCAAATACCACCAAAAGAAAGCTCTATTTGTGGGTAAAAAAGGATGTCAATTTTGTTTGGGAGCCATGTTACACGACCGCGCAATTGTCAGTTAAAGCGACGCAGTCCCAAATCGCAAAAAACCCTCTGGTCTTTGGCCAGCCAAATGGTCCGGGGGCTTAAGTTTTTAATTTGTTTTTAATTTTTTTCTCAATGCTATTTTAGGGGGAAGGAGGTTGGGGAGTGGCCAGGGTCGGTACGGCAGGGAGGGGGGGGGGGGGCAGTGTCAGTAGTTTTTTTTTATTTTATATTATCTTTTACAATTTTGCTTTTTATAAATTTTTTTACAGTTTTATTTCCTTCTATTTATTGCAATTTCTTTTTTATCAGCCCTGTTGGTGGGCTTTGGTGAGATATCAGGGGCTGAGACAGACCCCCTATGCTCAGTATCGATCACGCACAGTGTCCAATTCGGAAAAGGAAAGGGCCAGTAAATGACATGTTTACCGGCACCTTCCTCCGCTCTCCCACCTGACACATCCCCCACAGCAGCTGGGGGTGGGATGGGGGAAGAGGAGGGAAGCCGGCTGCGGGGCGACGAGGGGGGGGATACAGAGGACTTGGGGGGCCGGCGGAGGAGCACACAGCTGACAGCCGCTTCTCCTGAAAACTATACAGGGAGATCGGTGCTTGCAACTGTCCCCCCCCCCCCCCCTTAATCAACCTCGACTGTCAACCGGGGACGGATCATCCATTAGTGCAGTGTGGGTCACAGTGGGCCCCCCCCTCGGGGCCTGTGTTCAATGAGCACCCTGCACCTATGGATGATACGCCACTGTATTTAAATCTGCTAGTACATCTCACCCCCCCCCCCCCCCCAGACTGACAATGCTGCTGTCCAAATAAGCTACCTGTGCTCATTCATCCAGAGTGGGTGCACTCTAATACAGGAGGTGTGTTACTGGCCAGCCAGATCACCAGATGAAAACAGAGGGGAAAAAAGCAGAAAAAAAGAAAACAAATGCAGCCACAACATCTAGGGATTGGTAAGCTGCAATATATTACATTTTTCGTTTTGGGTTGAATACCGCTTTAAGCTTTGGAGTTTTGCCAGTAGACAGAGACTTCATATACCAAGTTAAAAAAAGATGGGGTACATTCCTTTTTATGCTCAGCTGACTGTGCAGAAACAGTTGCAGCTAGAGAAAAATCAGAATTAGACTTCAGAGGAGAGGGTGTGGATGCTAGCTTTTGTTTCCCATAACCTCTGATATGGTCCTTTTTGTTCCCCTTAACCTCTGACATGGTAGTAGAAAATAAGGAGGAAACCACCCCTGAAGAGGTTAAGGACTATAAGGATTGGCCTGGGCTATTGGTGTTAGATCCTTTAGAAGGTACACTGCAACCTACCAACCCAGAACGGTTAGTGGGTCGTAAGCAGGCATGGCCTGCACTCACGTGACCACTGCCCTTGAGCTTATGATCCTCCATAATAAGCATGCAGGTAATATATTTCCACCAAGACAAGAGCAATATTCCCAGCGCACACGTTCCTAAAAGTGACTGAAGAGTATAAGGGTGCGGTAGCAACCACTGGCAGGAAACCAGAACTCAGAGCAAGATATATTTCACCAGCACACCAGGGAACTCCATAAAGGGGTTCAACATTTTATTGAATAACCACATCACAGCAAAGGATAGCGATGTTTCAGAGCCACGCAGGACCCCTTCATCAGGCATGCGATTCCCACCAAGGGTACTCACAAGAACACGGTTGTCTGTGACTTGTCACTGGATGCAGCAAGAGACCTAGTAAACATCCTGGAAGATAGTAGTGCGGATTGAGCAGGTCCATGCATGCTACAGAAAAGGTCACTCATGCGTGCAGTATGACGAACCAGAAGTAGGCTGCATAGACTCAGCATGGTCGTACAGGCTGTGAGTCCAGTATAATGGCTCAAGTTTTAAAAATGGCACTGTGCCTCCCGGCACCTTCCTGCAACCAATTTGTTGAGGTCGGAGTTAACCTTTTAGGGGAGTTGAGGATCAGTTCATGCACACCTAGGTTCCCAAAGGGGCAATGCTCTGGACTTATCGTAGCCCTGGTCCCGAGTCACCCTGAGGACCCCACCAAGTAGCTTTATGCCCCATCCAAACAGACTTTGCCCTCTCAGTGGGCATACACCCTAAGGAGTCCTCAAGGACAGGATTCCACCAGAAGGATGCACCGCAGCCCTGGATCTGTAGCGCACTCTGTTGCTAATCAACAGGATAGACCAAGAGTGTTTAGATGAGCGACTTCAGCAGAGTCCAGTGCTTGAAGGGCCCATTACAGGCAAACCTTATTTTTTTCCTCACAGCAGGGCCCAGGAACACGATCCAAGGTTATTCCAAAGATCAGCTGAAAAGCTACACAAATAGAGCTCCAGTGGCTCTGCAGCAACTGTAGAATCTTGCCAGAGGAAAAAAGTAGCTTAATAAAAATCAGAATAAAAAGTAATAAGTGGCTTGCTTTCCTTAAGAGAAGAGATGCCTTCTGTTCTCCTAGGAGAGGTTACACTAGGTTGACCTTGCAGCTTTGTTTTGTCAGTGTCAAATTTCCTGAAGGCAGAACCCTATATAATGTCAAAAGAGAAAATCCATAAGCCGCCTATCATGAAGCAGACCCATGTGCATGAAGTGAGTTGAATAGCAGCCTCAGCCTGGACTCCAGCCAGGCCATGTCCCCAACACGTTTGGCTCTGCCCCTTGGAGCTTAATCATGGGGAACATAACCCTATGTACCTGAACTACCATTCTGTGTCCCTTAATGTACAATTAAAAAAAATGTTTATTGCACAACAACCACAGATGATTTTCTTGTTTAAAGCCATACAGTTAAACTGGTAAATGACAGCTGCACATATAAATGACAGCCATTCCTGCTGCCTTGCCACTGTACTGGAATAGTGAGTGTAGATGCAAATCCTCCATACCATACTTCTTCCTGCTTCCCATTTGGGGAGATCTATACCCAATATTATAAAGGCTCCATTACATCTGTCTCTATTTCTGTCTAGGGATACATAAAACAGTCCTAACAGACCACCAGCACTTTGATAACAGATCGGATCACTCTCCAAACTTTCCAAAAGGCCTTAGTGTTCTATTATAGAGTGGCTATATGTCTCAAAAACACAGACAAATTTGACAACAGACACAACAAAGAAACCCTTTCTATAAAAAAAAAACACTTTACTGGTCATTAAAAATTTCAGAAAAAAATAATTTAAACATTTTTATTGTTTCTGCAATAACTTTCTATATTCACGGTAGGCCAATGTTTTTTACATACAGACAAATATACAGGGAATGTTGAAATCTCTTCCAATGGCTGTTAGTGAAACTGAAAGCTGACATAGCAACACTTTTACTGTTATTACCTGGAGTGACAAGCTCTGCCCTAATCAACACTATACAGGATCCCATTAACATGCTCCAGGCATGATGGAAGGAGTGGACTCTGCCCTCTGCTGCTACAACAGTGAACGGCAACATGACCATAAAGCGCAGTCTTAAAATACACACACAGACTAGAGAGAAAATTTGTACAATCAAAACCTCTTAGAATGTCAAATTGGCAAAATGAATTACAAGACTGCAGAGTTTCCAGATAGTATTAATTCTTCTAGAAAATCTTCAGTGATTGTTTCCTTCATCAAATGACTCTACACCAGAATCGCTTGCAGCAGCATTGATCTTTTCTTGGCGTTTTTTCATGATTTCCCGCAGCTCAGAGTTTCCACTGAGTTCCTTAAGGACACAAAAGAGTAGAACCTGTCAATATGAGATTAATATTGGCCCATTACATTTATTAACCATGTAATACACTGCAAAACTTGAGTCACAAACGACTGGAAAAGCCAATTCCAATCCTGGCCCAGTTCAGCTGAGTTTTTTGTGAATATGTTCGTCATGGTGGGGCGATAGAGAGCAAGGATTACCTTCAGCTCCAACTGCAAGGTCCACAAATGATTTAGCCTTGAAAATCTATCATAAACTGGAATTTCCAGTCTCATTGCACTCTGAAGTTTACCATAGAAGTCTTATTAATCTATAAAAAGGTAGGAAATTGCGGTGCATATATACAGTGGCGGCTGGTGATAACAAACCCCTCCAGTTCCTTACCTGCAGCCTCCAGCCTGGCCTGTCACGGCTCCCCTGATACCCGGCAGGCTTCCATGTTCCAAATTTTCCAGGACAAAAAAAACGGAAGTGACGCAATGGCAAATTTTCGTTCGCTAAATTCAAAAGTGGGAGGGTTTGGGCGTAGAGCACAACAGAGGACAACATTACACAAGCCAATTAAAGCCTCAAGCTCTAATCATGTGCTTTGTTACAAATGATGGAACTAATAGACAGCTATTAGTCCAGGGCCCACACAGTGGAACAGTTTATTTTTAAATAAAATATAATATGACTAACATTTAACTTTAAGATGTTAAAAAATGTTAGTCATATTATCATTTATTTAAAAATAAATTGTTCTATGAATATAAACTTTGGGGGCGGCGCCCCTGCGCCTCTTATGGAAGGGTCACCGCTACATATATATGAGATAGAGTGTTACAATATACCATTGAAAACTAATGGACACATTTTTTAGCCAATATAACCAACTAAAACTGGCACTTAACAGTATATAGCAAAAGGGTGCAATGGCAAGGTGACATGGGTAGTGTGGGAGGACAATTCTTATAAACCCCAGTATACAGAATATATTTTTCTGGTAATTTTTATTAGCAGGTCAAATTTTCATACACTGCACAGAATAGATACCTCTAGAGTAGCTTTCTGAAGTGTCACTTGGTTGTAAACTCTTGGTCCCTCTGGGCAGACCGTCCTTAATTCATCCTTGGTGAGGGAAAAAAGCTGAGCGCCAGTTAGCACACCAAGACTAGTGATTGTCCTGGAAGAATACAGCAAAACAGACTGTTATTGCCCAAGAGAGAAGGAGAAAGAACGGAGAACTAGAGAGAGAAAGGAGGAAAACTATAGGAAAAAGGAAGACAAGGAGAGGAAAAAGGGGGATCTACGTGAAGAAAAGGAATGAAGGCACAATGATGAGAGAAGAAAGTGAAGGAGGAATGGAGACACTTTGTGAGGAGATTGAGGAAGAAATGAAGCACTATGGGAAGTGAAGGAGTAGAAGGACTGGAAGTACTATGGCAAGAAAAGAAACAGGAAGTGTACAGAACTATAGAAAGAAGAGAAGAATTGGAGACACTGAAGAGGAGGCGGCTGGGGTGGGAAAGGGAACTACGGGAAGAAAAGTTGATAAGGGCATGAAAAATGATGGAAAGAGGAGAAGAAATACAGACTCTATGGTACAGGGGAAGGAAGGGAAGGAGGAATGGAGAATACAGCGGGTAAAATAAGTAATGAACAAGTCACCATTTGTCTAGGTAAATATATTTCTAAAGGTGCTATTGACATGAAACGTTCACCACATGTCGGTAGCAACCCATGCAATCTATATATACAAAGAAACCAAAACAAATAAGTTCGGAAATTAAGTTATGTGTAATAAAATGGAATGACACAGGGAAAAAGCATTTGAACCCGCTAACTGACATCATATGTAATTGTCATACTTTTATGAATGCCTGAGATACTTTTATTACTCTTATACTGTTTATTTGAAAAAATGAAAAAGACTGGACTCTTAAAAGAAATTCCTCAAGATTGATAGAATAGAATTTGCAGATACTTCTCATGCGATTTATATTCAAAAGGCCAATGTGAACTGTAGCATCAAAACAAGCTAACATTATGTTAATTAGACAAATGGGCAAAGAAACAAGGGTTGTAAAGATTACACGTGGCCTTAATTGTTATTTTCAGTAACTGCAGGAAGGGTCTTTTCATCTTGATTAACAAACTAGATCAAATGTGTTTGATCAACCAATCAGCTTTCTTTACATTTTAGTAAGGCCTCTTTCACACGAGGGATCCGTATGTCCGTTTTTCATTCTTCCGTTTTCGGATGAAAAACGGACATACATGTATCCCTATGGAGCGTCGGATGTCAGCGGTGACATGTCCGCTGACATCTGACCCACTCCGATCCGAAAAGTGTAACGGAGGAAAATCCTACTTTTCCATCCGTTTTCGGATCGGATCGGGTGACGACGGACACTGCGGTCCGTCATCACCCGATCCCCCATAGGGGAGAGCGGCGCTCTGACAGGTCCGTCGCTGCACAGTGTGCAGCGATGGACCTGTCATCTTTCTGCTCAGCGGGGATCGGCGGAGCGATCCCCGCTGAGCAAGCGGGTGTTCACAGGGGCGGATCATCACTGATCCGCCCCGTGTGAAAGAGCCCTAAAGAAGGAAAAATAAATGTATATCAAGGAAAGATTTGATAGCTTGGAGATGTTGACTGAAATGTGTTTGCCTAAGGGCATTCTACCCTTGCACATTCCTATTTCCACGATAATAATCCATAAATTATTAATATTATTTACAACATATGGGAAGATTAGTAAGAGGATTGGAGGCACTATGGGAAGAGCAAGAGGTGAAGTAGGAATGAAGAAACTATGAAAAGAGGAGGAGAAATGATGGCATCATGGGAAGAGGAGATGGAGTAATAGACACAATGAGATTTATTGACTAAAGCTGGAGAGTGCAAAATCAGTCTCACATCTGCAGAGAAACCAATCAGCTTCTAACCTCAGCTTGTTCAATTAGGCTTTGGCAATAAAACCTGGAAGCTGATGGTTTCTATGCAGCTGTGAGACTGATTTTGCACTCTCCAGCTTTAGTAAATAAACCCCAATGGGAGGAATAAGAGAAACAATTAAGAAACTATGGTAAAATAAAGAAAGAGAAATGGAGTAGGGATAGGAAGATAAGGAGGAGGAATGGAGGTGCTATGGAAAGAGGGAGAGCAGAGGGAGTGTATACACTATGTGAAGAAGAAAGGCCAGAAGCTTTATGGCAAGAAGTGAAACAGGAGGAATGGAGAACTATGGATAGAGAAGGAATGGAGACACTATAAAGAGAGGCAGGTAAGGGTGGAATGGCGGACTATGGGAAGAAAAGAAAATTAATAACTATAGGAAGGGGCGAAGAAATCAGGACTCTATGGTAGAGGGGAAAGAAACGAAGGAGGAATAGAAGACTATGGGTAGAAGAGGAGGGACAGAGGCACTATGACAATAGATGGAGGAATGGGGTACAATCTGAAGTAGAGGAGAAGGAATAGCGAACTATTGGAAGAGAAGTAGAAGCACTATGGGAAGGAATGAAAAGGAATTATAGGAAAAGAAGAAAGACAGAATAAAATTTAGACAAACTGATAAAAGTGAAAAAACATAAGGCATTGCTACACAGGATGGTAACATATTGCAGGAGGTAAGTATGCAGGACAGGACAACATGATGTAAATGATGAACAGGGAAAAAAGATGGAATAGTAACATAATCTGAATGATAACAGGAGATGGTGATATAATGCACATTCCAGGGACAGGGGACAATTACACAATGTGGCATACATGTAGAACAGTAACTTTATATTAGTGGCAGAAATATGGTGCATGTTGAGTCATTTGAACAAGCTATAGGTAGAATCTGTCAATTTACACAGAACTGAATCCCTTTGCTTGCAGCCATGCTTTCACATCTTCTGTGGATGAACTGTAGGAAATGTTGATCGGCGTTGTGTTTTGGCGTGGTACAGTGAATTTCTTCTGGGCTGCACTGCGTCCAATGGTGAGTCTCTGCACCAATTCATCCTGAACCTCCTCCATCTGAGACTTCCTGCCTAGAATATAATTTCCACCAATGAAATCGCCTCCTTTCTCTGGATTCATATGTCCGAGACACTAGAATGTCACTGACAATTCTAAAACGTTTTACTAATGTTTTTCAAAACCTCTGCTGAGTCTTCACAAAAATGCATAAATACTAAGACAAGACATGTGAAAACTTCATTGTGTCATGTAAAAACAGTGGCCACTGGCCTCTATTACTTACGATCAATGGGTCTGTCCCTCTGGTGGTCTCGCAGACTGCTGCCCCCACTATCGCTGGATGTGCTGCTCTGGCGACTGATCAGACTTCCAGATGGGCAGGACTTGGATATCGGTATAGAAAGAGGGGAGGGGATAGGGTGTGGAGGTGGGGTAGGAGCTGTCAAGACTGGGTCTCCTTGTTTTGGGACATTCTCCAACTTCTGTTTCTAGAAAGACAGAAATAGATTGGAAATAATTATTCCAGAGTCACTAACCCACCCAGACAGTGGGAATATTGAATATTATTCTGTATACTACCTAAGCAGGAATAAAAATCAGCAGGGACAGAGGGCTTTGTGGAGAGAAATTGTTGTAGGAACTAGATTGAAAATAAAAGGCTCTCTAGTCATCATATTCTACCAAAATGTTTATATAGAACATTAAAAAGATCCATTTAGGAAGCCAATTTCTATTTCGGTGGAAAGATAAAACAGACAGGCCTGGACTAATATCAGGGCTCAAACAGTTCTGAAGCGGTCACCTTTCTTCATTTTGGCCTTTTTTTTTTATTGCTACAGAAATCAAATAAGGTGGAACGAAGAAAAAAAAAAGGTTTTCCTTTTACAAAACTTTTTTTGCAAGTTTAACACAGGAATGCGACCACTATCTAAAATGTGTCTGATTACTCTGAGTTAAGTCCAACGAGGTGCTTCTCTCTTTAACAACTTCAGTACTGAGCACTTTCACCCCCTTCCTGCCCAGGCCAATTTTTAGCTTTCAGCGCTTTTGCACTTTGAATGACAATTGCGCAGTCATGCAACACTGTACCCATATGACATTTTTATGAATTTTTGAGACAAATAGAGCTTTCTTTCGGTGGTATTTAATCACCACTGGGTTTTTTTATTGTTTGCTAAAAAAACAAAAAGACCGAAAATGTTGAAAAAAAAATTTTTTTTCTTAGTTTCTGTTTCTGAAAATGTTGTAAATAAGTAATTTTTCTCCTTCACTGATGTGCACTGATGAGGTGGCACTAATGGACACTGAAAGGCAGCACTGACTGGCATCACTGATGGGCACTGTTGGGGCTGCACTGATGATCAGTGCCCTGATTATCTGTGCAGGTCTCCCCTGTGAAAAAATTCCACTTATCGGCGAGGAAAGCCGATAACCGGTATTTACTTGTTTACATGTGATCAGCTGTGATTGGGCACAGCTGATCACATGGGTAAAGAGCCTCGTCACGGGCTCTTTACCGAGATCAGGGATGCATAGTGTCCACTGTCGCGCGCCCCGGCAGCCGCCCAAGTGTGGCGACAGTGGGATGGAGTCATATGACATTGTCTGTGAGAGAGCCACCCTGCCACCGTCATTTGTCTATATAGTGGGTGGGAGGTGGTTAAAGTGGAACTTCACTCAACATTGATTATTCTTAATCCTCATGTTGCTAGCATTAGTAAAACAGATAGGAAATATATCATATTTACTAGTCTTAAACTTTTTTTTTTTTTTTTTTTTTTTTTAGTTATTTCCTTGCGTTTTTGGTTTGTGGTGCTCAGACACAGTGAAGATCCGCTTTAAAGTACATTTTTACTGAGCACTGGGAGCGCAACTATCGCTATACTTTCAGCTCTCTGATGCTGCAAACGAATCTGCAGAGTCGTATGCAGCCACTCTGCCCACCCCTCCCCTCCTCCAAATCACAGAACACTTTGTATTATGCGAACCCATTCAAAAAATTACAGTTTATGTGAATCGACAGCAAAGGGGAGAGGCAGGCAGAGCGACTACTGTGTGTGAGAAGACAGCACCTCTCCTGTCAGATTGCCAGGGATATAGGGACAGCTGTACTCCCAGCTCTAAATAAAAAAAAGAGATAAGTCCACAAAGTGGCATGCATTTCATTAGACTTGGCCCATAGTAAGCCAGCACATTTTAGAAAGTGTCTGAATTCCTGGAGTTCAGCTTTAAAGTGTTACTAAACTCCATTTTTTTATTTATTATTAAAATAACAAACACGTTATACTTCACTGATCTGTGCAGTGGTATTGCTCAGAGCGGCCCCAATCCTCTTCTAGGGCCCCAGTCGGCGATCTTGGCTCCTCCTCTTTTTCTGGTCGCTGGCTATAGGGAGAGGTAGCCCCCGGGCTCCCGAGGTGTGCGTCTACGGAGCCGCGCTCCATAGACTTACAGAGAGGGACTTACGCCACACCCCACTTCCTCTGATTGACAGCAGTAAGAGCCAATGGCTCCTGCTGCTGCTCGAATGCTGTGTAAAGAGGAAGGGGAGAAAAGATGCAGCCGTGCACAGCGCTAATCTCTTCTCCCCTCTCTTCCCCTTCACACAGGAAAGGGGGGGGGCACAAGGATATGGAAAACTTTTTTTACCTTAATGCAAGCAATGCATTAAGGTAAAAAAATTTTTTAGGTTTAGTAACACTTTAAACGGTTCCCGACCGGCGCACGCAGATGTACATCGGCAGAATGGCACAGCTGGGCAAATGGGCGTACCCGCACGTCCCTTTAAATTTGCTGCCATGCCATTGCGTGCGACTGCCGGGAGCTCCGTGAGTCGGGTCGTGGGTCCCGCGGACCCGATGTCCACGGGGATACCCGCGATCGCCTCACGGAGAGGACGAACGGGGAGATGCTAATGTAAACAAGCATCTCCCCGTTCTGCCTGGTGACAGTGTCACTGATCTCTGCTTCCTGTGATCGGGAGCAGAGATCAGTGACGTGTCACACGTAGCCACGTCCCCCCACAGTTAGAAACACTCCCCAGGACATATTTAACCCTTACACTGCCCCCTAGTGGTTAACCCCTTCACTGCCAGTGTCATTTACACAGGAATCAGTGCATTTGTATAGCACTGATTGCTGTATAAATGACAATGGTCACAAAATGTGTCAAAAATGTCCGGAGTGTCCGCCATAATGTCGCAGTCACGATAAAAATCGCTGATCGCCGCAATTACTAGTAAAAAAAAAAATTAATAAAAATGCTATAAAACTATCCCCTATTTTGTAAACGCTATAACTTTTGCGCAAACCAATCAATAAATGCTTATTGCGATTTTTTTTTTACCAAAAACATGTAGAAGAATATGTATCGGCCTAAATTGAGGAAAAAAATGTTTTTTGGGGATATTTATTGTAGCAAAAAGTAAAAAATAATGCGTTTTTTTCAAAATTGTCGCTATTTTTTTGTTTATAGCACAAAAAATAAAAACCGCAAAGGCGATCAAATACCACCAAAAGAAAGCTCTATTTGTGGGGAAAAAAGGACGTAAATTTTGTTTGGGAGCCACGTCGCACGACCGCGCAATTGATAGTTAAAGCGACGCAGTGCCGAATCCCAAAAAGTGCTCTGGTCAGGAAGGGGGTAAATTCTTCCGGGGCTGAAGTGGTTAAAAGAGAAGTAAAGGATTTTTTTTTCCTGAATCATACTTACATCAGTCCAAAGCTGCATCTGTCCCTGGTGCTCTCCACACTGAGAACCAAGGATCTAACATTGCGATCACTCGGTTTTCACAGCTCTGTGAGCAGAGAGTTGCAGACTGTCGGCTCTCTGCTCTTCCTCCCTCCTTGCTCATTGGAGGGCTGAGCTGTGGAGGGTTGGCCAGCTCAATCTTTCAGCGGCTCACTGAGAGGTTGAGTCGGGTGTCAGTCCAGGCACCTGGCGGATCCAGACTTTGTCGCGATGACGCAGTGCCTGGACTGACATCAGTGACGTTAGACAGCAGACTTCAGCCTGCTCTCTGCTGAAAACAGGTCACAGGAGTGCAAAACGAGCTGCACTCATGTGATCCATAGAAGTACAGCCAAACGAGCTTTGGCTATACTTCTCCTTTAAGTATCACTCACAGACAGCAGAATAACCCATTAGAGAAGAATATCCACTGAACAACAGCCTAATCTATAACCTAACTAAAGCTTCGTACACACGATGCGATCATTGGCCAATGGAGCGTCTGATTTTTGTCTTAAGGGCATGTGCCAGGTTCTTGTCTTGCATACTAACGGTACACAATTGTCGTGCAACAAACACGAATGTAGTGACGTACTATGAGGAATTTCAGCTCTTGAGCGCCACCCTTTGGGCTCCTTCTGCTAATTTCGTATTTGGTGAGCACTGATTCCGATCATGCGTGTTTGTACTTTCGACTTTTGTGTGACGGATTTGTGTAATGACCATACGAAAATCTGACAACAGATCGTTGCCCGTCGAAAACTTACTAGCCTGCCATCCAACATTTCTTGGCCAAAAGTTGGACAACAATTGTCAAAAGGAGCGTACTAACGATAAGATTTTAGGACAACAGTCTGTCAACAGACAATCCCCTGCCAACAATTGTACCGTGTGTACGAGGCTACACAATAAATAGACAATTTCTACATTCTTTCATGGCTTTATGCAGTCTAAAATAGGACTGAGAACAAGCCAAACAGAAACCTGTCAGTCACTTTCCTTGCATCATGAACATATGCAAGGAAAGTGACATATGAGAATATAATTTACCGAATAATTGTAAATCTCCTTTATCCTTGATATGTTTTCCTGTTTTTTTTTTTACATGGGTGCATCAAATTGCCTGACCCAACAAAACACACATCTACCCACACGGAATCTTTTTTTTTTTTTTTTCTCTTTCTTTCCTATTCCCAGCAAAAGAGATGACTAGAAAGGGAGGGAGGCTGGTAGACTAGAAGCACAGGCAGAAGAATAAGTCTCACATTGCAGAATGTCTGAATTAGTGGATGACAGAGCAAGGGGACATTATTTAGACATGCTTTACCTCTGACAGCTCCCCCAGCAATTGCTGTTGTAAAAAGACACATAATAGCGCATTATACAGGTATTCATAATTATACATCGCATGGTATACACCACTCTCACTACAGGGCCTTTCAGCTTGCATTGTTCAGGCTGGAGCCCATTCACACCACAATGTTGCTGGTTGTTTTTCCATGTTGGTGAACAAATGTCTTCGATCAACACATTAATGAAGGGCAAGCTGCATTTCTGATCTGTTAAAGTGGAACTTCACTCTCTCAATCAACATCAACATTTTTAATCCTTATGTTGTTAGCATTAGCAAATAGATCGAAATGTATATTATATTTACTTTTTTTTTTTTTTTTTTACATTTCTTCAGTTATTTCCAGGTTTTTCAGGCATAGGCAAATTAGGTCATATATCCCAGATGCTTTCGAGAGGGGAGGAGGGGTTTTCTCAACTAAGCACACCCTCCTGCCTGCATGCATGAACGAAGGGCAGATGGATTCCAGGAAGTAAATGCTACATAATTCATCTGCCCTTACTCAAGGTGCTAGAAGGTGTTTTTTAAGTGATTTCTCAGCAAAATAAAGCATAGAGAAGTGGATGGATGAGTGAGTTGGCTTTGAGTATTAAAAATGAATTAAATTGTGTTTTTGGTTTGTGGTACTCAGATGCAGTGTAGTTCCGCTTTAACTGCAATTTTTCCTTTGAATAAAATCCTTCAAAAATGCACGTAAATTAATTAAAACACACTAAAGATGTATGTGTGGCAAATGTACTCATACTTGTTTTTGGCTGCCTCATACTTCAGCACAGTGATATTTTATGAGATTTAACAATGCATCACATAAAGGGATTTCTGACCAAAAAACAAACAACGGAAATTATTCATTAGATTGTGAACAAGGATAATCTTTACTTCATACACTAGACACACAGATATGATCTTTGAGTACTTTTGTTTCACCATTAATATTTGCAGTCAATGACTCAATGATGGCTACGATTTCGTTTTTGGGTTAACACCACAAAGGTTGACACAGCGGAAATCCCTCCTGTGCTTGTTGCTCTGTTGGTTTGGTGCAGTCTTGGAAATAACTGAACTTGTAGTGTGCAGCTGATGATCCAGCAGGTGGAGGTGGAATATCAGTAGGTGATATACTACATTTTATCATTGATAGGAAGACCTCAATATTTCTGCTGATCATCACACTTTGGTATGTATTAAGAAAATAGAACAGCATCAAACCCACAAAATGGAATTACACAAAAAGAGTGGAAGGGACAGCAGATCTGACAAACCATGCTGGAGACCCACCTTGAAGATTTCAAACTCCTTCTTTGGCATCAAAAGCTTTTGGTGGAGCATGTCAATACACAAAATAATTGTATGAAATGCAAAGTTATTACTAGTTACATCCAATCCAGAACTGTGCTTTGTGATCCACTGTCTATGAGCAATCTACCAGGACCCAGTGCACTCCTTTGATCTGCTATGCTAAGCGATCTAAAGCATCGCTCAATGATCTACTACAAAAAGGAGCAGTGTACAGAGACCTGCTGCACGTGGGGAATACTACCGGGTCTGTGATCCAGTGCAATATATACAAGATTCAGTGATTTTCTATTTACAGAGATCCAGTACTAAATGCTATCAGTGTGCAGCTAGCTGGGGAAGGACAAAAAAAAGCAGGGCGGGAAGGGAGACCTAACAGGGAGAAGAATTGATGGCATAAACACCCTAAGGCCCCATTCACACCTGAGTGTAGCAGAAAATTTGACCGCAATTTTGTACAGGTCAAAAGGTCACCAATGTAAAAAGAAGAAAAACGCTAAAATCTGCCTAAAAAAAATTTCCAGAACTTGTTTGAGCTTCTGGCTTCAGGCGTTTTGGAGTACAGATGTGAACCATCTCCATAGAGAAGAACTGATTTTTTTTCCCCTTCAGCATTTTGTAGCTTCAGGCTTTAAGCTACAAAACCCTCAGGTGTGAATGGGGCCTAAAAGCTGTCACCATTATGTAAAGATATGATGTACAAAGTACAACAGCTAGCACAAGTTTTATGGAGAGTGACAGTTCTTTACCTGGAAAGTTTGGCTGTAAAGTGGGTCTGAACGGGCCAATGAGGACTCTTCAGCCTTCACCATTCCCAGGATGTTGTTTGGCACAAAACCAGAAGAACCACTGGAATTACGGACCTTCCACCATTGCTTCTTACTATCGATGATCTTCAAAAGACAGAGCCCAGGACTAGAGTAACTGCCGAGATAGAGAGCACAAGCAACTGCCGAGACAGAGAGGGAAAGCACAAGCAACTGCATAGAGAGAGGGGGCATAAGCAACTGAAGAAAGAGAGAGACAGACAGAAACTGCGGAGAGAGAAAACAAATAGCTACAGGAAAGATTTACCTTTTAAACCAAAACTAAATTCTACAAATAACAAGCTTCCAAATCATTTAATCAAATCAAAATTCCCTCTCCCGTCCCCTACCCCGCCAATTCTACACCCACAAATAAAATATCCCACCCAGCTTTCTGTCCTGCTTGGTCTTTATCTCCACAGAAAAAATATCCCATACAGATTTTTATCCTGCACAGTTTTTACCTCCACAGTGTCATCTTTCATCACGGAAAGCTCGTTTAGGTTCCTGGCTACAAAGTCATACTTGCATACAGCATATTTTGGGGTATTTGCCTCCTGATTTCTGTGTGGGTAGAAAATTGGGATGTAAATTGTATAATAAGCAGAAGTTAGACGAATACAAACACATCCATAAATACATAGTAGAGGAAATAACTGTCAGACTAACTACATGCTGTCAGCCAGAGAAGTCTCACTCTTCCTGTTACAGTATCAATATTGCAGAAAGGAGATTGAGATTCTGCTCTATGCAGCTAGCAGAGTGAGACACTATGACTAGATAAAAAGTCAGGATCCTGGTGTCACCCATGTCACACTGGTGGGTGGCACAGCATGACAACATCCACTCATAAAAATAAGTCCATTTTGAGGCAGTTTGGGCCTTAATATATGCAGTATATAAAGACATACTTACCGGAGTCCTATACTGTTTGCAGTGTGTGATTTCACAGGAGGGAGAACAATGAGGGCATTCTGTATCAGGCTGATATCAATGAGAATTATGAAAGGCCATTCCCTGTTACGCTCTTGATGGCCCATATGCCACACTATGGTGGGCTTCCACATTTTTATCCACAGCAGTGCCACAAGGCATCATTCAGGGTCTTCTGTTCGAACCCCACCCAGAACACATACCCAGAAAGTTGGGGGGAGTCATGCCTCTGCATCCAGCTATTGGTGGCTAGGGGGTCTTCTAGAAAAATAAAAATTGACAGCTCACCCATAAAATGGTTTCAGTGGTCCCAGGCGACAGAAGTGGTCTTCCTACAAATAGTACAATAGTACATAAATACCACAGTGTTCCTGTACTCCAGATGGGTTCCTAAAAGTACCTTTTATTGAACATGTTCTGTTTCTTTGGTTTCTTATTTCTTCTTTTTCATCCAAGTATGTGTGTACATTTTTATCTTTATTTAAATTTTTCTTTATTTTTATATTCATATTTATATATTATTAAAATTTTTACTTGAATCTACCATTGTTCTTATCGACTAGTTGCTACTGATTTCCAATATAGCAACAAACTTTTATAGATTTTTTTGCAGGGTTGGCTTTCATGTACTCCAGGGCTCAGTGCTTTTCATTAATTGTTACACATCTGGGAATTATTATTATTGTTGTGCAAAATTCATCACGATAAAAAAATTAAAAATTCATTTATTTTACTTTTTATTAATTTACTATTTCCTAGTGGTCCAGTTTTGTCAGAATTTTTTGTTATTTTTTAATTACATTTTTGAAAAAAAATATTTAAAAAAAAGTTTTTTTTCCCATCCATCTTTGCCCATTCATGTCCACGAGGACACCGTTGTACTGCTCCTGCACCATAAGTGATGCCACTCGTTATCAGGCCTCTTCCTGAGTTTCCAGGAAGTGGATTTCCCCTGGCACTGAGCTGGTTCCCTGGGGTCTGGTAAGGTGCCTGTGTAACATTGGGTGTTCACTGATCGACGCACTACAGCGGGGATGATCCTGCTGGCGTCTGTTGGGGTTTTTTCCCCCGTTCCTGGCAATTCTGAAGCTTCCGGTTAGGTGATCCTAGTGTGTGGTTTGTGGACACCTCTGAGTACCCAACCCCCCCCCCCCCCGCAGCTACTTCAGGCATGTAGAGGCGAGACTTATGGATTGACTTATCAATCTTGCATCCCTTTTTTGCTTGTGTGTTCCTACACCTGTATTCATCTGACTAAATATAAATGAATGTGCAATATATCATGGATTTGAATGAATTATCATTTATTTGTGTATTTATGATGGAGTTTGCTGTTTTGGATATTGGTTTTTGATATGGATTCTGTCGTTTTTACATTAGTGCATATATTTTTTTGTTATTATTATTTTTTTTATTAATTATTTCTAATGAACTTTTTTCTTTTTCCTTTCCTGCCTCTTTGGCGTGACTCTTTTTGACACATAAATTTTCAAATTTTTATACAAAAATTTCTTATTATTAAATTATCTCTGGTAATGCATTAGGTGTGCGCGCCTTACATTTATGTTTTTCTTGTAGTTCCTTTCGGATTACCCCATCTGAGGAAGGCAGCATCCACCTAGTTTTGGGATACCATATTTACCTTTCACACCACCATTTTATCTGACTCCACACCTTGGAAGACCTATTAGCACTGGAAATGACTGTTTTTTGTACCAAATACATACACTACTTACCTGCTTCAGACTACGGCCCTCAGTGACAACTGCTACCATCAAAACGCTCATATACAGACTAAGCAGAAAACCATCAGGAAATTAGTCACCCGATCCCCAAAAAACATCTAAACCCAATTGGGTTGATTTCCAAATGCAAATAGACTATGCACTTTTTAAGTGCAGTTGCACTCTGCATGTGCAGTTGCAGTTGCTCCAGAGCTTAGTAAATGAGGTGAAGTTTTACTTTCAAAAGACTACCCAATCACATGCAGGATGTTATTTAAAAAAAAAAAAACATTTTTGCTTGCACATAATTGGATGATATAAGTCAACAGAGCTTCCCCTCATTTACTGAGCTCTGGAGCAACTGCACTTGCAAAGTGCACAGTCTATTTTTTTTTTAGGAAATCAACCCCAATGAGTAGGGATTTGGGGAAAATCAAGGTCATGTTGTATTGTTTCTACAGGGCTCATTACACAATGGGTTTTAGATACGATTGGTCACCCAGAAAGATTTCTATATATGAGAGAGCGATCTTAAGGATCCATGCACACCGGACTTAAAAAAACGTCGATTCTACAGGCGTTTGATGTTTTTTCTCCTGCCCCTAGAAGCACTTCTATTGTGTTCTATGTGTCTTTGCACATTATTACTACTACAGGCGTTTTCTGTCAGGGACGTTCAGAGGCAGGAAAAAAACCCTTCTCTATCGCGTTTTCTGGAGAAGTTTAGGAGCTGTAAAAATATCAGTCTCTCCTAAACTCCTCTTATCTCTTCTGAACGTCAAGTTTCAACTTTTTTTTTAGTAAAAATGCAATGCAGTGTGAAATGCATTCTGGTTATTTTGGGAGTAAAACTTTTGCAGAGGGGCGTGTAGTTCAAAAAATGCCTAACTAAAATGCTTAAACTCTCATAGACTCACCTAAACTTTGTACAATATTCTTTCTATTTGTGTCTTTTATGCCACTTTTTTAAGGCTAAAAACTTTGACTTTTTTCTGCTCCTAGTGTGGAGCCTATACAGTAACACTGGTGCCTTTAGCTAAAGCTGTGCTCGTTCACATGCGTGTCAATACCCTGTGTTTATTTGGCATTTATTCAGCACTTTTTAAGGTCCTTTCACACGGGACGGATCCGTAATGATCCGCCCCGTGAACATCCGCTTGCTCTTGCTCGCTCCGTTGATCCTTGCTGAGCTGGCGGATGACAGATCTCTGCTCTCCCCTATGGGGGGGATCGGATGAACACGGACCGTCTGTCCGTGTTCATCCGATCCGCTCTGCAGACGGATAGAAAAATAGGATTTTCCTCCTTCTGCAGAATCGGACCATAGTGGGGACGGATGATATCGGATGTCAGCGGATGTTCATCCGCTGACACCCGCTATCCCATAGGGATGCATGTATGTCAGTATTTCATCCGAAAACATACTGTCCGCATGTGTGAAAGGGGCATAACGCCTCATAACCGCCCTTCAACGTCTGCCATCAATATTACAATGGCACCACAGAGTGCTGTTCACACAGGAACGATATTGTAGTGTTGCGCTAAAAATTAAACAGCATTTTCATTAAGCCGCTTTCATGAGGCATCAACGCTTGTCAGCCGTCTCCATTGATTCCAATGGTAATGCTCTGTAACTGCACCTTAACAGCACCTAGAGCATTGGATGTTAGTGAAGCATTTATAAAAATTTCACTGGGAGGAGAGGTAATGGAGGTTCCTGGGAAATAATAGAGAACTAGTACAGGGTAGCTCCAGCCACTTTCTGTTTGTACAGAGCAGCAGTCTGGTAACACCATTTGCTTCTGTGTGCAAGCAAAAACATTAGGCCGGCCAGCCAGCAATACTGACAGTGCCAGGTAGAAGCAAAGGCATTGAGCATTATTGCCAGTGGTGAAGCTTTTTGTGTCAGCAAAGTTGTTCTGGACCGAGCCAAAAGTCAAAGAGATCCAAGTATACAAATCCATTTTGTAGAGAATGCAAAAAACTGCCTGTTATCACACCACAACCCAACCACGCCTCAGAGCAGATAATTTCCTCTACATTACTTCCCTTTTAAACCCTTCCCACTGGAAAACTACACCTTCATGATCAAGCATTCCTGACACTTTATGAGCGCAAGATACACACAATGAAAACACATCAAACACATTGTATATGTGATAATGAGCATTGCTTCATTCCCCATAATCAACACACATGTGAACGAGTCCTGGAAAATATTTTAAGGAATCTTCCTGGAGCGCTGGATTATCGCAAAAACACATTTATGCCCAGTCTGTCTCAATAGCTCCATAATAAAGTGCAAATTGTCATTTTACATACGGATTGTGGAAACTCTACTGTGGGCACCACTCAAGGCTCACAAACAACACGTGCCTTGTGGAATCTGGCTAGTTATTGAGTTTCAAAGGCCCAGTCATAACCTTATTCTGATAAAAATTCTATTGTCCACGTTTCCTCTGCCATTCAGCACAAAGTTAGTGGTCAGCATGTCAATAAAGCTCATTAAAGCGGAACTTCACTCTCTCAATCACCATGGACTATTTGTAATCCTTATGCTGCTAGCATTAGTAAATACATAGGAAAGTATTTTGTATTTACTTGTTGTAAAATGTTTTTTTTTACATTTCTCCATTTACATCCTGGTTGTCTTCAGGGGGGGGGGGGGTTCTACAGCTAAGCCATAGCTCCCAACTGTCCCCGATTTTCAAGGGACTGTCCCTGATTTGGAGCCTGTCCCTCTGTCCCCCTTTCCTCCTCATTTGTCTCTCCTTTTGGTCTTATCTATATACTTGTATATAAAATGCACATTTTATCTTTCAATAATTGTTTCCCACTGCTAAACCTTTCATCCAAATTCTAAATTGCTGCATTTGTCGATTTTAAAAGCCAATATAAAGGAATATTAGTGGTAAAAAAAAAAGCACCAGTGGATTTTTTTTTTTTGGTTAGGTCCTCTTTAAGGGGCGTGGCAGGGGCGTGTCATATGCCTACATATGTTTGTTAGTAGGTGTCTCTCATTCCCATCTCAAAATGTTGGGAGGTATGGCTAAGCACACCCTCCTTCTTGCATGCCTGAACTAAAGTCAGTTGGATTCCAAGAGGTAAAGGCTACATGAATAATCTGCCCTTACTCAAGATGGCCACAACCAGAAATGCTAGGAGCTATTTCATAGTGATTTCTCAGCAAAATAAAGCATGAAGACACAGATGGTTGGGCGAGTTTGCTTTAAATATTAAAAATGAATTGAATAGTGTTTTTGGTGCTCAGATGCAGTGTAGTTTCGCTTTAAGATTAGGTTAGTGAAGCGTGGCCTGCTGCACGCCTGCCTGCATGTACTGTGTATATCATAGTGTGTAAAACTTTACAAATGAGACATTTACACAAACATGACCTACAAGATTGTCATCCACCTGGTGGCTTTCTAGAGGGACTTACAAATTCCACTGGGGGACCCCAATAAACGCCTTTCTTCAATAGACCACAGCTAGAACAATAGAAGATTTCATGCTGTGATCATGATAATGGCGATTTGCCCTCCATTCCTTGTCAATTTTTGTGACTCCTGCACCAAAATGGGGTGTTTCCCTTGTAGGGAGGGTAATGAAGGTAAATAAGATCTTGGAAAGAGAAAAAGCAACCAGCTGGTTTAGAAGTATTGCAGCGTGTGTTAATAAAAAGCTCAAGAAACCAATATCTGAAAATACTTTTATTGTAAATAATGTGGCATATTTATAATAAATTATATATATTTATATATATATATATATATAAAGATGTTTATAGAAATATTGATTTGGACTGATTTTTGCATCTTTTTACATTATGAAAATATACATATATCAGAGGCAATTACAGCTAGAGATTAGAGAGTCCTTCTCATAAGCCATATGCTTCATGCAGAGAAAGAGTCATGTGGTTAATTAAGTGATCTATGAGGGGAGTCGCACTGATTGGTCAGGAATGATTGCCTGTATAGGAGAGTAGAAGAAGCAGTAACAATTTCCCTTTAGGAGATGTCTAAGCACAAAGTGCGGCGTTATTACTATGATGATTGATAAGGAAAGGCTTAGTTAATTATAACTTTATATATACAAAGGTGGGCAGGATTAGTAGGAGACATGCAGAATTAAATGGTGTAAATTTGAACACCGCAACATTGGCAGTTAATGACAGTTGTGGGGTTAACCCGTCTCCAATAGGACATTTGGTCTTCCGGAGGTGACCAGGTACAGCTAATTCACATATTCCAGCAGGGTGGGGGAGGCCAAGTTAGGAATTATAGAAATAAAAATTCCTGTGACAAGGAGAGAAGTAAACCAGTCAGTAGAAGAACATAAACACATTCCCTGGCTTGGGCCAAAGTTCAGTGAAAACATGAAGGTGCCTTTTTAAATTGTGGGGAATCGTCAGCCTGAGCAAACTACTATTAGGCTAAGTTTACACTTGCGGTAGACCTTACCGTCCCTCTGAACAGTGAAAAGATTGCTTTGACAGGCAGCTGGAAGGAGATATGTCACTGCCTTATTTAATCCTCAAAAGCCTGCACCACTGTGCCGCACCATATGCATTCCATGCATTTGCACTGAACTCCTTCCCCCTTCACCTGAATGGGTCATGTTCGGTGGCGGTACTGCCTACTGGCCTGCTGAGCGCAAAAGGGGAATACATTTTGCAGCGGCTGCAAAGTAAGACATTGCGGCAGCAGCAGCATGTGGACAACCCCTTCCAGTTGTCTTTGCAGCTTAAGGTGGCAGTCGGGGGTGGTTAAAACCATGGCTTAACCGCCTATTTTTACCGCCCTCAACCGAAAGTGTAAACGAGCCCTTATTGTTGCAATGAATGATCAGATGTAGACAAGGCTACTGATGTTAGGCTACTGATGTTAGGCTGCCTCTTGTTAAGTAAGGCTGGAAAGAGATTAGCAAATAACACAAAGATTCCCCACACTCAGATATTGCCCCTTTGTTCTCCATACACTCACCGGTCGGTGTTGGGTGAGTCCGGCACTCGGGAGAACTGCAAGATGAAATTAAAGACATTTAAAGCTTGTGTCATCCTCACTGCCCATAAACTAGGTCAATGTACCCAACAAAAACACCCACATTGTGTACATAATGCCAACACGGTGGGTAAACCTTGTGTACCTAATACACATAACCCCCACCTAGCATATCCCACCAATACATTGTACACAACCTCAGCACCCCAGCGCACCCTGCATACCTAGAGCACTCAATGTTTATAACGCCACTAACTATATGTACACCCTCACAACGTACACAGCCCAAACCCAATGTGTATACCTGGTGTACTTATTGTATACAACGCCACCAACATTATGTCTACCTCCAGCCATACAATGTACACAACCCCAACACACTGTGTATACATGGTGCACACAATGTACAGAACCCCATCTAATGTATGTAGATCCCCTCCCATACAAGGTAGACAACCCCAGACACCAGGTTTATACCACCATCCACATAATGCAGACAACCCCATGTATACCTGCCCCATTCAGTGTACAAAAACCCACCTACTATATGTATAACCCCACCCGCACAATGTACACAACCCAACACAAAGTGTATACTTTTTGTATGCAATGTACATAACCCCATACATATAATCAGGGGCGGACTTACCATTCAGGCACATAGACAGTGCCTGAGGACCTGGGGCCAGTAGGGGGCTCCATTGGAGGCTCGTGGCAGGGTCGGCAGGGGGGGATTTTTTTTGCCAGCTTTAGTCCTCCGTAGAGCAGACTGGCAAGCAACAATGTGTAGGGAGGAAGGGGGGGGTCAGGGAGTGAAGCAGACAGTGGGGAGAGGGGGTCGAGCCTACTATACAGTGGCCTGTGGAGCAGCTCTGTGGTGCCTGGCATCTCCACCTCCGCTCAGCATTTCGCAGTCACTATACAGTGGAGGGGAGGGGCATCTGACCCGGGCCATAAAATGCACCTTTGCCTGTGTAGACAAAATTCCTTACACTGGCCCTGGCTCCTGGTACCTTTATTGGGTCACCAGCTTTAGGTCTCCACTTCTCTGAACACAAGACCTCCTCAGCCTATTGCGATTTGCCCAGTTTTGGCCCTCTAGGAGGATCCGTTTGTGCAGTGCTTGCCAGGAGCGGCGCCCATAGACCGTCTGTGAGGCGGTAGAATGTCTGGGGTGGGATGGAGCTACAAAGCCCAGTACTGGCGGGACTTCCCAGGGAGGAGGACATTAAGCTCAGTGACTGGAACCTACCAGCTGCCTTCCTAAAGAAGAGACACACCGAGAAGATCGAGGGCTGCGAATCCCTGGCCAAGAGCTGGAGGATGAAGGATCGGGTGAGAGACACACTGGAGACACCACCGGAGGGAGGAGGGAATATTGGGGCGGGGTGGAGCTGTGCGAGAAACTGGGTGTAGAGAAGACTGGGCACGCATGAAAGCATGCAATGTGGGCAGTGAAATATATAGGTGGGGCTTTGTATGGGTGTGACTTTAGTATGGCCAGAAATAGAGGGGGTCCTATGATCTCCTACTGCCCGGGGGCCCCATAAGTTGTCAGTCTACCCCTGCATATGCGTATACCTGGTGTACTCAATGTACATAACCCCACCAACTATATGTATACCCCCTAAAACATAAATAACCCCAAAACAATGTATGTACACTAGCACATCTATTATATGTATACCCCTGGCCAAATAATGTGCAAAACCCCAACACACCATGTACACCTGCTCTACTCAGTGTACATAACCTTGCCCATACAATGTACACAGCCCCAGCACAATGTGTATACTTGGTGTACTCAATGTACATACCCCACTTGTTATATGTATACCCCCCACCCAGCCAATGTACACAACCCCAGAAACCATGGGTATACCCCCACATGTACACAATCCCAGCACAGTGTATATACCTTGCCCAAACAATGTACAAAACTCCACCTTCTACAAGTATCTGTTAACAAAAGCACAAAAGTTTGGAGGCTAGTCTGTAATATCTAAGGGATAACTAAATAAATGACAATTCCTCACCTTAAACACCCCCCTCCCATCAAAATAACTGCAAGTTTAAGGGTTAGTTCACCTTTTTAGAAAAAATTAAATGGAGAACACTCTACACCCCCTTCACAGGTCTCTGCTGTACTTACCTCCATAGGTGATGAGCGGTCAGTGGGAATTCAAAATCTTTGCTCTTCTTCTTTCTGCAGGGCTTCTGGGACGATCAAAGCAATTGCGATTGGTCAGTGCTGAGCATTGCTCTGACCCATCCCAGAATCCCTGCAGAAAGAAGAGGGCAAAGAGCATAGATTTTAAATCCGGCTGTGTTGGAACTGACAGCTCATCACCCACAGAGGTAAGAACAGCAGGCACTGAGGGGTGGGGAGGATGTAAGGTGTTAATTTTCCTTTTCATTATATCTAAAAAGGTGAACTTACACTTCAAGCAACAAAAAGGCCCAAAAACACTACATGAAAGTTGGTACCTCATTCGGTAAACTTCTGGCTTCCCGTTTCTGTTGGAGATCGGTCATATTTGGTATAGAGTTTGTCGGCTGGTTTAGTTCTAGCTCTTTAGGCATCCCAACAAAGCTCAACAATGGCGGTTCCCAGCCGTTCCTGAAACGTGGGACGTATGGAGGAATAAACTGATCTTTAGGCCACTCCATTCTGTGGATGGTAATGAGAAAGTCAGGTGGATACAAGTATACTGTAAAATTATTGTGTGCATAAAATGAGTGAAAATAGGCAGAGCATTAGAAACACATACACAGGGAGACATCAAGCTACCCAATCATCCAAAACCCTGCAGGCGTAGATATAGCCAACAATTATACATATATTTTCTATACTACCAGGTAGCAGCATCTACAAATTTAGTAACCATAGCAGAGCTGTCACCAATGATTTCACCTGGAAATACAGCACTATTGGTGCTTTATGATGACAAAGGACTTCACTAGTTATAGAATGAGATGAAATGACAGCTTTCTTCATAGTAAGATAGTGTAGATATTTTTTAGCTACAGTGTTTGGGGACAATTTTTAAAAAAGTGATCTCAATAATACTTGTAAATTTCCCCATATTTATCTCTTTATAAAAAAAAAAAAAAAAAGGAAGGATGCATGTACAGAAAAATACCTGCTGATCTGTCAGAAATTCAGTGAGCTCCTAATATTGTTTGGGCTAACATCACAGTGCCATTGCTGAAATCCCAAGCAGCATTGTCAGTTATGTCTGCTAGACTAAAGAACATACGTATACTGCTGGACTACAGAACTCCCACCCTGGCCTACATCCATTCTCCTCTACATACATTGACTTCATTTTCAGCAAAACAGCGCTGCTGCCTTGACTCCCAAGAGCCTGCCCACACACATCATTGTAGTAAAGGGCTCTTGAGAGATGTAGTTCATGGGGTGTGCTTACATCAGTAGGAACTGACCTCCTAGCAACTGCCCCTGCAAGAATGTGGGAAACCTGGTGATGATGTCACAGTGAGTACTAAAAGTTGTTTCTTGCTACAGTAATAATGTAACAGAAAAAAAAATTGGGTCATAATCTAGATGCCGAGATGTTGGTTTTAGGGCAAATTTGGGTCATACACTTTAATGCTCTGACCATGAAAAAAAAGAAAAAAAAAAAAAAAAACACATCTGATATTGCATTTCAATTAAACAGTGAAATATACATTTACAGTGTACAATCAAATTTGTTTTTGTCTTCATGGTTTGTGTCCAAGAACAAACACAAGAGAATAACTATGAGGTGACAACATCTGTGCAGATGATTAATGGATCTTTAGTTAAGGATGTCCTCTTATTCTGCAAAGTAATTTAACCACTTAAGGACCGAGCATCTTTTCGAGATTTGTTGTTTTCAAGTTAAAGTTTTGCTAGAAAAATTACTTAGAACCCCCAAACATTATACATTTTTTTCTAACACGCTAGAGAATAAAATGGCGGTTGTTGCAATACTTTCTGTCACACTGTATTTGCACAGCGGTCTTACAAGCGCACTTTTTTTGGAAAAAATACACTTTTTTGAATTAAAAAAAATAAGACAACAGTAAAGTTAGCCCAATTTTTTTTTATAATGTGAAAGATAATGTTACGACGAGTAAATTGATACCCAACATGTCACGCTTCAAAATTACGCCTGCTCGTGGAATGGCGACATATACCCTTAAAAATCTCCATAGGCGACATTTAAAAAATTCTACAGGTTGCATGTTTTGCGTTACAGAGGAGGTCTAGGGCTAGAATTATTGCTCTCGCTCTACCGATCGCGGTGATACCTCACGTGTGGTTTGAACACCATTTTCATATGCGGGCGCTATTCACGTATGCGTTCACTTCTGCACACGAGCTCGTCGGGACGGGGCGCGTTTAAAAAATTTTTTTTTTAATTTATTTTACCTTTTATTTTTTCACTGTTCTTTAAAAAAAAAAAATGGTGTCACTTTTTTTCCTATTACAAGGAATGTAAACATCCCTTGTAATAGGAAAAAAAGCAAGACAGGACCTCTTAAATATGAGATCTGGGGTCAAAAAGACCTCAGATCTCATATTTACACTAAAATGCAATTAACAAAAAAAAAAAAAATGTCCCTTTTAGAGCCTGCAATGGTATGGAGACAGGTGGAGGCCATCTTCCCCTCACTCATCTCCATACCCAGCATGTGAAAGGATTTGAATGCCTCCAACGGCTCCGGTAAGCGGTGGAGGGCACCGGAGCATGGTGGGAGGGGGGGGGCCCCCTCTCCCGCCGCCCATAAAAGTGATTTCGCTGTGAATCCACTGCAGACACCACTTTTATCTGAAAGCGGACCGCCGCCCGAAGAAGGAGATACTGGGGTTATGGCAGCTAACTGCTGCCATAACAACAATATTCCTCTTCAAAGTTAGGACGTATATCGGCGTGCGGCGGTCCGGAAGTGGTTAAGCAGTCTGAACCGTTACATTACTGTACATTTTCATGCAAGATTTATTATCACAGATAGATACTGTGGGTTTTCTAAAAATTACAATTGGTAGACAAAATGACACACACACATTATAGTAGAATTAGTAAATTCCTCTGTGAAGAGTATCAACATCCTAAAGCCTCATGTACACTGGACATTAAAATAACGTTCTAAAAATGGCAGTAGCTTTGCAGTGATTTTTTCAACGTTTTTGCAATAGCAGTTTTTAGCGTTTTTCTGTGTTAGCGGTTTGACGTTAGAGCTAACAGCCTATGTGTGCATGGACACATAGGATAACATGATGGGAAGTTTATTGACTGTAGAAAAAAAAAAAACGTCTGAAGCCAAAAACAGATGCTATAAAAACATCCAAAAACGGCCAGTGTGCATGAGGTCTAAATCACAACCTTCTTAGGTAAATCTTTACCTTCTCAGGTAAACTCTGCCTTTATCACAACCCCCTGGAGCTCTTGGGTAACTCCTGCCTATAACACAACTTTTCAAAGCTCTCATGTAATATCTGCCTACATTACAGTCTCCAGAAGCTCTCAGGCAATACCTGTCTACATCACAGAGGAGACCCAGAATTACCTGGATTTAGTCCAAGTTTCACCAAGTGACCACCACAGCTTCTTCTCCTCCTCGTTCAGGATAAAACTAAGAAAATCAATGGCGTCCTTGATTAAGAGGGGGCTAAGAACAGTTCTTGCAAGCTCTGGGCCACCTGTTGCCTCCACCATCTGCAAAATAATAAACACAGGGCAATTAGGTATCTGCAATAAACATCCTAATTGAGGGGCTCTATTTCATCTGTCAAGCCCCAGATTATAGTGCCCATCAACCAGATACTTTCAAGATGGTGAAAGCTTTTGACAGCGTTGAATGGACATACTTATGGGAAGCGTTGGGTTCGTTTGGTCTTGGTAATAAATTCATACAATGGGTCAAGTTATTATATTCCACCCCAAGGACCTGTATGCAAAATTAGTGGCTCTGTTTCAAAATTTTTCCCACTATTTCGGGGAACACGACAGGGATGCCCCCTGTCCCTACTATTATTTGCATTGGCCATCGAACCATTAGTTGCAGCTATTCGGCCCACTGATACCATCTGTGGGTTTAATAGAGGTGCCCGGAGAAAAAAAATAGGATTTTTCCTACATACTTACCTGTAAAATCCATTTCTTGGAGTACATCACAGAACACAGAGCAGGCTATAGTGATTACTATCTGGGTTATGTGCCACCTAGAGGTGAATGGACACTGGCAGATCAAACAGGAAACCCTCCCCTATATAACCCCTCCTATACAGGAAGTACCTCTGTTTTTTACCAAGCAATAAATTCCCAGAAAGAGGGGATGGATCTCGGTGTCCTGTGATGTACTCCAAGAAATGGATTTTACAGGCAAGTATGTATCCTATTTTCTTTATCGTACATCACAGGACACAGAGCAAGCTATAGTAAGCTATAGTAATTACTATCTAGGACGTCCCAAAGCAATATACTTGACTGGAGGGAGACACAATCACAGAAACTGCCACCTGAAAAGGACCTATTCTGCCTCCCGTAACATACTGTGGCCAAGGCAATATCTTCTGTGGCTCTGATCTCCATCTGGTAAAACCCTGTGAATGTATGAACCAAAGACCATGTAGCGGCCTTGAAAACCTGAGCCCCTGACACCTGATGGCAGATAGCCCAAGATGCACCCACACACCTGGTAGAGAGCGCTTTCATCAGAAAGGGTGGGGACCTTCCCCTTTCAAGCCATAGGCTTGAATGATTAACTGGCAGATCCAATGAGAAATAGTTAACTTTGATGCCGCCTGCCCTTCTTGGGCTCTTCTGGCATCACAAACCAGGATTCCTGACCTGCACAGACAATTCAAGTAAATCCTGACCGCCTGAACTACCTCCAGAGTATGCAGCGATCTTTCTCCTGCCAACTTTGGATTAGGGAGAAAAAAGAAAAAGGCAAGACACAGTCCTGATTCAAGTGAAATCACTTTAGGCAAGGAAGATGGAGGAGGACGCAACATCACCTTATCATGATGCAAGACCAAGAACGGCTCCTTACATGAAAGAGCCACCAGCTTTGACACTTTACTTGCTGAAGTGATAGCAACCAAAGAAGCCACCTTCCGAGTCAAAGAACTAACAGAGTTTCTTGAATTTGTTCAAAAGGTGGCTTCTGCAAGGGCAGTCAAGACCAAGCTCAAGTCCCAAGGACACAAGGAGGCCTGACAGTCAGGACTGTCTGCGTTACCCGCTGCATGAAGTATAAAAGGCGTGAGAAACAACGGTCTCTGGGAAAAAAAAAAAAGATCTAAACGAAATCTGACCCTAAGGCTGGGTTCACACTGAGGAACGGAGTGGCTCGCAGCAGGGGTCTGGTGCATCTCCATTCACCATTTCAGGTTGGATTTCAGTCTGAATTTTTGGCTGATTTCGGACCTAAAACGGACCAGAAGACGCACAGGACTCCTGTGCAATTCCACCAGAGCCGCTCCTGAGATGTGTGAACCGGCTCCACTGAGAGCTGTTCACAATCTCCTGACATGCGAATTGGATGCAGTAAAACCCACATCCAATGCGCAATATAGTGTGAACCCAGCCTAAATGATACTTAAAGCGGAGCTCCACCCAAAAGGGGAGGCTCTGTTGATTTGCTTCCTTCCCCCACCCCATTGCCACATTTGGCATCTTCCGGGGGTAAGCGGTGAGTGAATACCTGTTTTTGACACGTACAGGCTCCCATTTCTTGGCCCCCCCCTCCTTCCCCTGCCTCCGGGCCATTCACAAAGCGCTGTAGGGAGCCGGCTGTGAAGCCGCAAGGCTTCACTGCCAGTTTCCCTTACAAGGAATGGTGGCGGCAGCACCCGAGTCCCGACTGAAAAATCGGCTGGGGTGCCGACATCGTGGGATCCCTGGACTGGCAAGTCTCCTAATACTAAAAGTTAGCAGCTACAATATATTTGTAACTGCTGACTATACATTTTTCTTGTGTGGGGGAGGGGGGGCTAGAGCTCCCCTTTAAGGCCAATCTCATTTCCCCTCCCGATTGGAGAAAAGAAAAAATCTCCCACTCACATATTTCCACAGGTGCCACTTCCTGGCTTCACACTAGGCATTCCAAGTCCTGAAATGGAAGCTCTCTGAAGCCAGCTTCCTGGTGCTCAACAGCACACAGATAACAGGAACCAAGACTATAGGTCTGGCTGAACCGGAAGTTTCCAAGGAGCGTCCCCCGCAAGATTTACTATGTCTGTGTACCAAGCGATTCTTCGCAAACAAAGCGTCAGTAGTTAAATCAGGAGGAAGGCATAGACTAGAGAGAACTGGTCCCTAAGGTGTTACCAATGCATCTATTACTATTGCTAGTAGGACTCTTGTCCCGGACCCAACCTGTCCATTTTGTTATAGAACCTGGAATCCAGTAAATCTACCTGCAGAGTTCCTCAATGCTGGCAGATTGCAGAGAACATTTCAGGATGCAGGGACCACTGCCCCAGTATTAATCGCTGACAACAGGGGGAAAAAAAACCCTACTAGTCTTCTACACCTGGAATATATACTGTCGAAAGAGACAGTACATGCTGTTTTGCCCCAGACAAAGTGTGATTCACCTTCCTGAGCCGCACGACTCCTGGTGCCACCCTGGTGGTTTATATATGCTACTGCAATGGCATTATTGGACTGAACACTGACCATAGACCTGTGCAACTGGTATGTCCATTAATCCAGAGCAAGGTGTACCGCCCGATTCATTTATGGGCAGTAACCAGAGAGACTGGCATCAGTGGCTGCTATGTTCCATATTCCTGGAAGGAAAAATTTCCCCTTCTCCAGATTCTGAATAATCAACCACCATTGGGATTTTATGTGCTATACTAACACAAAGTGGCACATAATTATGAAGTGGAAGGCAAATTATAAATGGTTTTCAAAATGTTTTACAAATAAATATCTGAAAAGTGTGGCGTACATTTGTATTCAGCCCCCCTGAGTCAATACTTTGTAGAACCACCTTTCGCTACAATTACAGCTGCAAATCTTTTTGGGTATGTCTCCACCAGCTTTGCACATCTAGAGTGTGAAATGTTTGCCCATTCTTCTTTGCAAAATAGCTCAAGCTCTGTCAGACTGAATAGAAAGCATCTGTGAACAGCAATTTTCAAGTCTTGCCACAGATTCCCATTTGGATTTAGGTCTGGAATTTGACTGGGCCATTCTAACATGAATAGTGATGGGTTTGAAGCCCCACATGCCCGATCCTGCCAGGAAGCCGACAATGCACAGGGCTAATCACAGGCAGTGAGACATTTCCCAATCCGCAGCTGCATGCTCTAGCCCAGGGATATGCAATTAGCGGACCTCCAGCTGTTGCAGAACTACAAGTCCCATGAGGCATAGCAAGACTCTGACAGCCACAAGCATGACACCCAGGGGCAGAGGCATGATGGGACTTGTAGTTTTGACACGGCTGGAGGTCCGCTAATTGCATATCCCTGCTCTAGCCCATCTCTACACATGAATATGCTTTTGATCTAAAACATTCCATTGTAGCTCTGGCTGTATGTTTAGAGTCATTGTCCTGCTGGAAGGTGAACCTCAGCCCCAGTCTCAAGTCTTTTGCAGAGTAACGGGTTTTCTCCTAAGATTTACCTGTATTTGGCTCCATCCATCTTTCTATCAACTCTGACCAGCTTCCCTGTCCCAGCATCCCCACAACTTGATGCTGCCACCACCATGTTTCACAGTGGGGATGGTGTGTTCAGGGTGATGTGCAGTGTTAGTTTTCCGCTACACATAGCGTTTTGCTTTTAGGCCAAAAAGTTCAATTTTGGTCCCATCTGACCAGAGCACCTTCTTCAATATGTTTGCTGTGTCCCCCACATGGCTTCTCACAAATGGCAAATGGGACTTCTTATGGCTTTCTTTCAACAAGGTCTTTTTTCATGTCACTCTTCCATAAAGGCCAAACTAATAGTTGTCCTGTGGACAGATTCTCCCACCTGAGCTGTGGATCTCTGCAGTTCCTCCAGAGTTACCATGGATACCTCTTGGCTGCTTCTCTGATTAATGCTCTCCTTGCCTGGCCTGTCAGTTTAGGTGGACGGTCATGTCTTGGTAGGTTTGCAGTTGTGCCATACTCGTTCCATTTTCGGATGATAGATTGAACAGTGCTTCGTAAGATGTTCAAAGCTTGTGATATTCTTTTTTTATAACCTAACCCTGCTTTAAACTTCTCCACAACTTTAAACCTGACCTGTCTGGTGTGTTCCTTGGCCTTCATGATGCGGTTTGTTCACTAAGGTTTTCTAACAAACCTCTGAGGGCTTCGCAGAACAGCTGTTTTTATACTGAGATTAAAGTACACACAGGCGGACTCCATTTACTAATTAGGTGACTTCTGAAGGCAATTGGTTCCACTAGATTTTAGTTAGGGGTAACAGGGTAAAGGGGGCTGAATAAAAATGCACACCACACTTTTCAGATATTTATTTGTAAAAAAATATATAAAACCATTTATCATTTTCCTTCTACTTCACAATTATATGCCACTTTGTGTTGGTCTATCACATAAAATCTCAATTAAATACATTTACGTTTTTGGTTGTAACATGACAAACTATGGAAAATTTGAAGGGGTATGAACATTTTTTCAAGGCACTGTATATTTGCCAAAACATAATAATACGCAGTCCAGTCCCCCAAGGATGCAGGCCCAAAACCAGAGTTGGTCAAGCGCTATGCAAACACACAGACATGTAAGTACACAGATATACAGGTATGCCATTATGTACCTATGTACTCAAGTATGCAGAGATGCAAGTATGTATCTCTGCAGTTCATGCCCGTGTGCAGTTTATAAAAGTATGCAGTGCAATGCAAGTAACATATACGCATTCAGTTCAATGCAAGTAAAAATATATGCATGCAGTTCAAATGCAAGTAACATCTACGCATGCAGTTCAATGCAAGGAACATCTTCGCATGCAGTTCAATGCAAGTAAACACATCCTATCCATAGCACCCTGTTGGAAAGCACCTTGGTCAAAGCAAACACTGCACAAGCGTCTATTAGGCAGTGTCCAGTGCCATAAGGCTGCATTACAAGCAAACCTCGAAGATTCTTCTCTCCTATCCAACTAGGCTCAGGTACCATCCATTTTGGCTGATAGCTTTTCTGAATGGATTGGATTGAAGTCCATAATTCTCAGTAGAACCGTTCCGGACCTCCAAGTATGCTCCAAGAGCACATCAGTGACCACCACCTTACAGACACTGGCAAAAAACTGGAGGTACTTCCTGTATAAGAGGGGTTATATAGGGGGGGACTTCCTGTTTGATTGATCTGCCAGTGTCCGTTCACCTATAGGTGGCGCATAACCCAGATAGTAATCACTATAGCCTGCTCTGTGTCCTGTGATGCACGATAAAACAGAAAATTGTTACCAATACTTACCGTAATTTTCCCTTTCTGGCTCTGCTTCAGGATGTGCTGGCATGAGGCTGAGCCAGGAAAGAAATTTTCCTTATATGCAGATGAAGCCATGTTTCTTGTGGACATGGACAGTTCCTTAGTTTCCTGCATAACATGGATACAAACCTTTGGCTTCTCTGGTTTTGTTATAAATTGGGACAAATCTGTCTTATTCCCCTTAGATGAGCCCAGCCGGTCCCTACCACGAAAGGCACAGCAAATTAAAATTGTGTCATCCTTCAAATATCTAGGAATATGGGTACATCCCAGGGTAGAAGACTACTTACGATATAATTTGACCCCCATTCTCAATATATTCAAACTTAGAGTCTTACTTGGACCAAGCTGCCTTTATCAGTGGTAGGCTGCGCAAACCTCATAAAAAGTATTTGGACCCATCAATTATCAGATGTCCTTCATAACTCGTCCATTTGGATACCCCTTAAATGGTTAAAAATTATATTACTATACTTACGTATATTACTATGGAAAGGCAAAAACCCCAGGATTAAACCCTCCACTCTTCAGTTACCCAAGGATGGGGGTGGATTGGCGGTGCCTCAGTAGAGACTGTATTTTTTGGCTTCCCAACTTCAACACTTCGCTGGTTGGGGAGTGATGAACTTGGAAGATCCTATACAAGCCCTGCTTTTGAGTCATTATCCCCGTTACCACCTCTTAGCCCAGCTAGAGTCGGGAGCTTTTGCCCATGCCCACTGCGGTCAAACACCGGTACTCATGAATAAAGTTTGGCAGGAAATGAGACATAATGAAATATGAAGGGACTTCTGAGTATTCACCGTTATGGGGAAACAGGAACTATGAAGAGCTCTGTAAATTGGAAGGGTTTAAACGCTGGCATTTTCAAGGGATCCAATATATTGCCCAGCTTTATTCTTAAAATGTTTTGCGGCACTTCCAGGACTTTGAGTCTTACCAATTGTCCCATTGCAGTTTCTTTAAATATCTACAACTGCAGCATGCATTACAGACCCAGTCTAAACGTGCCGAAATAGTTATAAGACCCATGCCACTTTTAGACTCACATGCAGCAATTACTAAGAAAAATAGCCTTATTTCATTTTTATATAGTCAACTAATGGCAAAATATCAAGATACCTCTGATAGTCTGGGCAGGAGAGAGTGGGAGAAAGACTTGGGTGATTTCTCAGATGATGTATGCAAACTATCTTAGAGAGAGTACCCTCTGTATCCTTATCTGCACAATGCCTGTCCCAATTGTTTATTATACAAAGGACATATAGGACCCTGGTTAAACTGTCTAAGTGGGGCAGGCGGGATGACCTGGAGTGCCCATGATACCAACAATCTCTGGCAGATTTACTCCATATGCTGTGGAAGTGCCCCAAATTGGTTAAATGTGAAGTGCTTTGGTGAATACAATTAATAGCACTTTTCATACTCACATTGACCTGGACCCTAAGATTTGCTTATTGGGTTACCTAGATGAGGAGATTTTTCCACCTGAGATACTGTATTTAACACCAATTAACAGATTACTGTTTCTAGCACATAAAATTGTTGTTTTGAAATGGTTGTCACCCAGTCCCCCCTCATTCGAGGAGTGGCATCTCCAGGTTAATGATACCCTCCTGAAGGAACAACAGATTTACCACAATAGGGGCATACCGAATAACTTCTATAAACTATGCAATCATGGCTAGCGGTACCAGGCCTGGCTTCATTTTCGCTGGTCTCTTTCAGATTATTACAGTGTGGTTAAACTTGAAATGGAGATGAAAGCATCCCATGTATACAATTGTGGGAACTTGCTGGTCACTAAATGGTCAGTACAGTTAATATGGTTGCGCATATTGTTTCAAGCTACAAAAGGGTGGCCAGTCATACATGTGCGCATGCAGGGAATGTTCTAGTTTGTATATTTAGTATTATAAATGCTTTCACGTGTCTTGTTATTTTATAAAGTTGGTAGAGATATTATTATCTAACTAATGCTAATCTCAGACCGCGTGTACCGTCTCTATGTTTTGTATAATAGCTTATCTACCTAAACCACAGCATACTACATGGTTGGAAGTCTGTGTGTACACTGTAATTGCATGTGAATATCTTAATGGTGTTCTTTTTCCCCCTTTTTGTTTTTTTTCTCTTTCTTCACTGTTTGTTTTGTTTTATAAATGCAAAAAATTCAATAATTATTGGGGGAAAAAAAATAAAAGATACTTTCAGATGATAATATAAACTCTTACCATGCTTAATGGTGTAAAGAGGAAGTGAACCAGCTCAGCAGCACTGGGATTCTGTATATGGGACTTAAGCTTTGCCTGTAAAACACAATTCATCTGTTAGTAACAGCACAGCTAGCGGCACTTCGATACTTCATTCAGCAAAAAGGAAGGTAATGGACAGTGCAAATTATTTCAGCAAGGTTTTATCTCCCTGAAGGACCTGTGGTAGGTTGACAGCCTACCAGTGTCTGAGAAGTGACACACATGAATTTCCCAGGGTACCATAGGCCAGTAGGTCGCAGGCAGGTCAGTAAGTTGAGCTTGGACATTTCTCTGGTTTTGTTTGATACCATAGGCCAGTACAGCTACTGAATTACTGCCCTTCCCCAAACTTAATTCTAGAACTAAAAACTCTTTAAATCTCCTGTAGATTATATTTGTATTACACTGAGGTTATTAAACGGTTGAGTGTTATAAGTTACTAAAATGAAAGGGGTCCAGCCTCCAGGCTTTGCCTTGTGATTATCAAGTCCATCTCCTTTTTTTTATGGGAAACCTGTAGTCTGCGGCCCCCAAGCTATAACTGGTCACCATCTACCCCATCACTTTTAGTGAGAACCATGACTCGCCAGGATTGGTACAGCTGCTTCTGGACTGGAGGTCTGATTGTTCTCAAGAATAAGGAGGCTCCCTCCCAATCCTTACCTATTCATTATTGAAGAAAAATTATCTAAGTACTCCATAAGCTACCTGTAAGCATGAGACTGCAGTTGCCCAGTCTGTGTTAAGGCCAACAACACACTCAAGAAAATAGCAATCAGCCTTCTCTGACATCTGTGCTCATAATCTCTGATGACTGCGATCAGTTTACCAGACATGAAAAAAAAAAAAGGATTTCTGCCAGACACAAAAACACAGCATTAGCTTTTCACTAACCAGGAGGTTGAAGCCATGTTTGAACTTTTGTAAGCAATCAGTGAATTCTTCCTCAGGAGGGGGTTTGGCACGTAACGTTAGGACACCCTCTACATGGGGAAAAAAAAAAAAAAAGAAAGAAAAATTCACTACAAGTAATTACCACTGTCCCCCCCTCCTTCCTAACACCTACACCTTCCTGACCCCCTGCCCTCTCACTACCCATACTTCTCTGCTTCCCTGCCTTCTCACTACCCACCTGTACCTCCCTGCTTCCTCTCCTTCCCAGCACCCATACCTCCCTGCTCCTTACCACTCATACCTCCGTGCCCGCCCCCCTCCTTCCCACCAACAACTCTCTGCCCACCCTCCTTCCCACCAACAACTCTCTGCCCACCCTCCTTCCCACCAACAACTCTCTGCCCCCCCTCCCTTCCCACAACCTATATCTCCCTTTCCTCCAACCGTCCCACCACCCATACTTCCCTGCTAATTCTCACTATCTATACCTCTCTGCCCCTTCCTTCCCATCTATGCTTCTTTGTTCCCCCTCCTTCCAACCACCCTTTTTTTTTTGCTGCTTCTAGCCACCCTTATCGCCAACCCCTTCTCCTCACCACTTATACCTCCCTGCCCACTCCCCCTGCTTAACTTTCCTTTTCATCCCTACTGTACCTCCAGGCCTCATTGGCCCATCTGTACTTCCTGGTCCCCTCTCCTCTCACTATCAATACCTTTTGGCAACCTTATCTCTTACCATCAATATCTACTTTTCCCCAGTCTTTCCATCCACACCAACCAGTCATTCCCTACCCTAATTCCTATAAGTACCTCCTGGTCCCTTCTTCTTCTTTGACTTTCTCCTTTTGGACAGCTCAGTAAAGGCCTCAGCCGCCTTTTGTAGTTTCATTATGAAAAATTCTATGTCATCCAGGATGTGATTTAGGATTTGCTAAGAGAGAATACATACGATGAAGTAATAACCCAATATAAAAAAGTAACACATATACATTATATAGATACACACACACGGTGTATGCATAGAAACCACTACGGAAGGCATCACAGGCAGTGTTGTACATACTGGATAACAAAGAACATGACCAAGCTACATACAGAAACTAAAATGTGTGGACCAACAACAGATTCCATCACACACGGCACTCCACGGTAGGTAAATGGTAAACCACTGACTAATCTCAACACGCATAGGACTCCACTGTCAGTGGAATACTAGATCACCAACAGACTCAATGGTAAGTGAAAATGGTAGACGATCAATAAATCCGAACACACACAGAACACCTGGTAAGTGAATCATTAGATTCCCAACACACATAGGACTCCATGGTGAGTGAAATAGTAGGTCACCAACAGATCTCAACAAGTACAGGACTCCACTGCAAGTGAAATAGTTGATCGTCAACTGATCCCAACACACATATGACTCCACAATAAGTAAAATAATAGACCAACAGATTCTAAATCTCATAGGGTTCCACTGTAAGTAAAATAGTGGACCACCAAAAAATCCCAACACACACAGGTCTCCTCCAAGTAAAACAGTGGATTAACAACAGATCCCAATACATATCAGACTCAAATGTAAGTGAAATAGTAGATAATCAATAGACCCAACACACATAGGACACCACTGTAAGTGGAACAGTAAAATCACCAACAGATCCCAACACTCTATAGAAAAAAATTGGGAAGATCCCAACACTCACAGGACTCCATGGTAAGTGAAATAATAGATCACCAACAGATACCAAAACACATAGGATTCCATGGTAAGTGAATGAAGTGATTCTCGCTCACCACATCTCTGTCAATTCTTGCTTCAATCATCTGTGGCGTCTCGACCTGATCTGGATTGGATGTTGGATCATCTGTAGCAGATACAATATTGAAAGTAGTTGGTCAGAAATTACATACCAATTCTACATGTGACTTCAGACAGACAGTAGAGAAGAGGCCTGCATTACTTATTGGGCACACCCTAAAAATTGCACCAACACCACAACAACATTGCGGGAATGGTTGCAACTGGTCCCCACATCAACTTTAGTGATCTATGGGGGCTTCCAAGCTTTAAACACAGCAATCTATATATCTATAAGGAAATGCATTTTTTTTCCTAATTTTTTTTATATTGAATGTTCAGGAATTAAAAACATTTCATTTCCAGCCAGAAGGAGGGGCACTGCAATACTTTTATAAGTATACTGTATCTATCTAGTTTTAGCTGCCTTGTTGAAAATGGCCTAATTGAGTTGAAAAAAAAGCTAACAGTTCAAAAAACAAACCATTTGAAACTAAATTAATATTGACCCCAAACTATCATAGTTTTCCCACATGTTATGGTCAAAAACACAAATGTTGTTGACAAGGATTCTGATGCACAAGAACCATGTTGCCAATTGGTGCCAAGGCTTCCGAGAGTCAGTACCGACAAAGCTCATTTATAGAAATTTACTGGTATTTTCCTCTTACTTACAGTCTCCATACTCGGCTGCCCAGGTAGACCAGGCTGCCACACGACTGCGGACATCCACCTGGGTGACTGATCCAGGAGGCATTGGAGCTGGCGCTTGGGGAGGTGGAGGGACTTTGCTGTCACTTGCTGCAATGTTCCTAAAACGAAAAAAAAAAATGCAACGATTAAAGAATACCTAAACTAATTAAAAGTAGACTAGGTGACAGAAAACATGCTGCCATTGCTGGCTCTGAAGCCATCACTGAGAGCCTCAGTCGGAGAGCACCTATACTAAGTGATCACCTCAACTATTACTAGCAACTGCTTAAATGAATCTAAAAGGTCAAATCACAACATTTCCTGACAGCAGAAGGCACCAAGTCTGCCATACTGAAAGCGAAAATATCACTCAAAAGCAGCAATGTCCTCAGAAAAATCACCTAATGGATAAAATCATCATAAAAAGTGTGTTTATTTTTATAGATGCAAAAAAAATGTATAAGGTCGGCCCTCAGCATAGGACAGTGGCAGCTAGCGCTAAAGGTAAATATGCCAAAACCCTCACTGTGAACAAATGTATATAAGTGCACCGCTCAAACACCTTAAAAAAATAAGTAAATAAGCATATATCATACAGTGAATGTGTAACAAAAATAAGTGTTATAAATCTAAAGCTGGACTTTATAAATATAGCAAGTTGATCGTCCGTGCAAAAATGAAACAGTGATTGATTCTTTCTACAAGTGATATGCACTTCAATCTCTGCACTTCAGCGATTGCACAAACAAATATAGCAAACTGCACTGGAAAGCACCTAACAGACTGCAGGTGACCCTGTCTCTTTATTAAGCTCTCCTTCCACTCTGTAACATGCGCTCTCTACCACTGCTTCTGACACTCGTATCCTCTCTCCTCAAACTCTCTCACCTTCACCCCTCTTCTCCACCCCCCTGCCTATACATATCACCCTCCCTTCTGTCCTCTCCCTACTACTGCTCCTACCAACTCTTGCTCATTCTACATCCATATACTGATAAAACCTCCAGTACTCTGAGACATGCCCCTTCATATAAATCACATTCCCAGATTACCTCCCTCACCATCCTGCTTCTCCTAACCTCTGGTGACATATCCCCAAACCCTGGACCACCATCATCTGTCTTTGCCTAACGCTCCCATCCCCCTACACCCTCTGGCAGGAGCCGCAACCTACAGAACTTGGTCTCTATTCCTCTTCTTTCCAAAACCATCACCCCCTTTTCCTGTGCCCTTTGGAATGCACATTCTGTCTGTAACAAACTCACCGCCCTCCACAACCTCTTTATCACAAAATTCCTTTAACCTACTTGCCATTACTGAAACCTGGCTTCATGAATCAGATACTACTTCTCCTGCTTCCCTCTCACATGGGGGCCTTCTCTGTACTCACTCCCCCAGACCAAGTGGACGGAAGGGAGGTGGAGTGGGAATCCTTCTAGCCCCATGCAGCACCTATCAGGTACTTCACTCACCTCCCTCTCTGACACTCTCCTCTTTTGAGGCACATTGCATTCGTCTATTCTCTCCCATTTCTCTAAGAATTGCTGTCATCTACCAGCCCCCTGGACCAGGATCAGCCTTCCTTGATGACTTCTCTGCCTGGCTACCCTACTTTCTCTCTTCTGAAATCCCCACAATTATTCTCGGTGACTTCAACATCCCTGTTAACACTAACACTACTATTATTTCTAAACTTCTTAGTCTAACCTCATCGATTGACCTGAAGCAATGGATACAGGCTTCTACTCACTCCAAACGGCAACACCCTTGACCTTGCCTTCTCCTATCTGTGCACCCTTTCCAAAAATCCTCTCCTACTCTCTGACCACCACCTTATTAGTTTTGCTCTCTCCCTGTCTTCCACCTCCTCTCCTTCCAATCGCCTAACAGTTACACATAGAAACCTTCGCCACCTCAACCCTTCTCTTCTCTACTCTGCTACTGATCACCTCTATGACAAAATCTCACCCCTGTCCTGCCCCAACCTAGCCACTTTCATCTACAACAGCTCACTGTCTTCCTCCCTAGATAAGCTTGCCCCCCTCACTACACGCAGAACTAGGCCCCGACTGCTACAACCCTCTCAAACAGATGACACCAGAAGTCTCAGAAAACGTAGCCGCGCTCTTGAGCGCCTGTGGCATAAGACTAAGTTCCAGGAAGATGTCACACAATATAAATCTGCCCTCCTAAAATACTATTTCTGCCTTCACACTGCCAAACAGAACTTCTCTATCACACTCATTAACACCTTCTCATCCAGTCCACATCAACTCTTCTCTACCTTCAACACTCTACTCCGTCCTCCACTGCCTCCACCCACCAACTCACTCACTGCCCAGGAGATCGCCAATCACTTCAAAACTAAGATTGATACAATTCATGAGGAGATCTCCAATGTTCAAAAACCTCCCCCATGCAACACCCCATGTCCACAGATACAATCATTACTTCCCTCTTTCAACCCTGCTACTATTAAGGAGGTTGCTAAACTTTTATCTAACACTCATCTAACCATCTGCCCCCTGGATCCTGCTTCCTCGCAAATGCTACGCTCACCCTCTGACTCAATTCTACACTCTCTAACTCACATTTTCAACCTCTCCCACTCTAGTGGCATCTTCCCAAACTCTCTAAAACATGCGTTAGTCACCCCCATACTTAAAAAGCCCTCACTGGACCCCACCAATCTTAACAACCTATGTTCCATTTCCTTACTCGCCTTCTCCTCCAAACTTCTTGAAAGACTGGTCTACAACCGACTAAGCGACCATCTGACCATGAATAAACTTCTTGATCCCCTTCAGTTTGGATTTCGCCCCCAACACTCCACGGACACTGCTCTCCTTAAACTCTCAAATGACCTACTAACGGCTAAAACCAGTGGACACTATTCTGTACTACTTCTCCTGGATCTCTCTACTGCCTTTGACACAGTGGACCACCTCCTCAATAAACTCCACTCCTTTGGTCTCCGTGATTGTACTCTTCACTGGTTCTCATCCTACCTCTCCCACCAGTCCTTCAGTGTCACTTACAACTCTACTTCCCCTTCTCCTCTTCCTTTCTCCGTTGGGGTTCCCCAAGGTTTTGTTCTTGGACCTCTCCTTTTCTCAATCTACACCACCACCCTGGGTCAGTTGATTGCCTCCCACGGCTTTAAATATCATCTCTACACTGATGACACCCAAATCTATCTCTCGACCCCCAGCTCTCTCCGTCTGTCTCCTCACGCATTACCCACTTACTAGCAGACATATCAGCCTGGATGTCACATCACTTCCTCAAACGCAACCTATCCAAAACCGAGCTCATGATATTTCGTCCCTCAGGTGCCACTTCCCCCGATTTCTCTGTCAATATCAACGGCTCAACTAGCAACCCATCCCCCCCACGCCAAGGTCCTAGGTGTAATCCTGGACTATGAACTAACCTTTCTCCCCCACATTCTATCACTATCCAAAATTAGCCACCGCAGCATCTCCAAGATACGCCCCTTCCTAACCAATGTCACCACAAAGCTTCTAATCCACTCCCTGGTCATCTCCCGCCTCGACTACTAACTCATTCCTCATTGGCTTACCTCTAAATAGGCTATCCCCACTTCAGTCCATCATGAACGCTGCTGCCAGGCTCATCCACCTCACAAACCGCTCAGTGTCTGCTATACCCCTCTGCCAATCCCTCCATTGGCTGCCACTCAGTCACCGAATTAAATTCAAGATACTAACTATAACTTACAAAGCCATCCACAACCTGGCCCCCAGCTACATCTCTAACCTAGTCTCAAAATACCAACCTAATCGTTCTCTTCACTCCTCCCAAGACCTCCTGCTCTCAAACTCCCTTGTCACTTCATCCCATACTCGCCTTCAGGACTTCTCCAGAGCCTCTCCCATCCTTTGGAATGCTCTACCCCAATCCGTCCGATTTTCTCCTACTTTATCCACTTTCAGACGATCCCTGAAAACTCATCTCTTCAGAGAAGCCTATCTGGCCCCCACCTAACAACTGTACATTTATCTTCTCAATCAGCACATCACCCACAATTATTACCTCATGTATCTCTTGACATTCCCTCTTAGATTGTAAGTTCTAAGGAGCAGGGCTCTCTGATTCCTACTGTATTAAAGTGTCTTGTATTTGTACTGTCTACCCTCAAGTTGTAAAGCACTATGTAAACTGTTGGCGCTATATAAATTCTGTATAATAATAATAATAATAATAATAATAATTGCAACTGTTCATAAAAGTAAAGTATTAGAATATTAGTGTTTCTCCAAATTCTCTCCAAAGGCTCCACTGTGCTAACCACCACCAGCACACTGCACTCACCAGAACATATGGCTGCATAAACTATAGGCAGCAAAAAAGCTCTATAGGGTCATCAAAATAACTGCAACTCTACCTTGGAAGCAGTTCCTTTAAGAAGATGTCCCTTTAATAATGGCACCGACTAGGCTATCACTCCCTAGAGCCAGCAGGTAAGTAGCACAGCTGTGTGGAACAAATGCTCACCAACTGGAGCCAAATTAAGTTTTTATGGTGTAGTGTTTAGTGTGAAAATGCAACATAACAAGCAAATGGAACAATCTTCAGGACTTACAAGTATGGCCTCCCCCATATAGCCCATGTGGCAGCGTGATGTCAGCACTCTAACTCCTCCCAACATGTTTCATGCTCTAGCGCATCATCAGATGGACCCCTAATGATGCACTATTGCGCAAAACGCATTGGGCGGAGTTAAAGTGCTGCCGTTATGCTGCCACATGGGTTGTATGCGGTGGCCATACTTGTAAGTCCTAGAGATCATTGCTTTTGCTTGTTATATTGCATTTTCACAATCACCCTATGATTCAGGAGCCAATGATGACCAAGCAGTGCCAATGTAGAGAGTTCCCAGCACCCACCAGGAAATGCCTGCACAACATTTTTCAAAAGGTGCAGCTGCTCTGTGTGTACAGAAAACCCTGGAAAGAGATGGTGGTATTAAAGCCATTCGTTTTCTGAGGAATTGTGACAACGTTGCAGACAAATCTGTCTGTCAGGTAGGCTGCTTGTTGCATGCCTGAAATGGAATTAAGAGTTGAATGCAGAGACCGGTGTTAAAATGGGGTTCTGCTCCAGTGCAATGGAAACATGGTCACTCTGTGGCTGGGTGTTGTGCAGGCCTTTGGCAGATTAAACATTTCAGCCTGAGCTTTAGCTATGGCTCCATTTTGCCAGATATCTGCCATATCTATGGGTAAAGGTGATCCCCTGTGGGGTACTCACGGAATAGGGTGCAAAATACAGATTAAGTGTGTGCGTAAGGGGTAAGCAGCAACCTGGCCGTAGAATTGTAGCGAAGTCCTCGCATAGGAATCCCTATAAAGGCTTTAGGCGGAAGTGGCGGTAAAGTGGGCAACCAGTGGTGTTATGTAACACCTGGCCATCCACCTGAGACTAAGCTCTGAGTGGCTGAGTTTTAGTGCCAAGTCTGGAAAGTTTAAACTGTAAAAGTGAATACATTCCAAACATAGCCCCCTTTTTTTTTTTTTTTTTTACAGTAATGGTGAGAGATTATAGATTAACCCTGTGTTACTAGTCCACAACGCTGGTCCTTATATAGGGTCCAGGCTTCACCCATCGCCCCTGAAGGCGTCTTCAGAGTCTGGATTCCATAGGTGTGGACCATGATACCGGGCCTCTATAGCATACTGTGGCTGAATACACGCGTTGCACAAAGTGCTGAGGTGAGCGCCTGTGCAGAATCCAGTGCCCGAAGCAACATTAAAGGCCATCCCCACGGCATGGGGTCTTGGTATGGCTCCCAAGGTATTACTGAGGCTACACCAAAGCAAATGCACTGCTTCTATTGTGGTGTTAGAAGACAGTGAAGGGCTGAATGAAGAGTTGCTTGAAATTCGAAGATAAAATAATAAACTAGTTAAGCCAAGAGCGAGAAAATGTACATCACCTTAAGATGCTAGCAAAAACTGAGGACTCGGATAGTGTTATAAGGGAGGTGCCCAAGGGGTGTGTCCTCAAAAGCTTTGCCAGCATCCAATCACCTGAAAGTACAAACCTATAACCCAGGGTCTATGAATAGTAAACCTGTGTCCTGTACAGTACGATTAGTATACACTTTTTTAGGCACTTTCAAAAATCACACTTTCAGTTCAGTTGGTGTAGTTACCCAGTTTTATATATAGAGCCATTTTATATAATATGGAGCTGTTCCATGCCTAAGAAAATTGAAATCAGGCTTCCACTGGCAGTGGTTGGTCTGTAATCGTTAGGTGTGTCAGTGGTGGTACTTAGGTGGACTAAAAAGATGAAGAAAGCTTGACATGGGTGTTATCAATGTGTCATGTCATCACAGGCAGTTAAAAGCAGCAAGGGGTGAGGCAGTGGCACAAAGCCTCCTTATGCAGCCGTAAAGCACACAAGGAGTGGGGAGTTCACAAGAGCAGCAGGGAGAATAGTTCCTATGTGTATGAGGATTTACCTGAAGATTTAGCCCTTTAGGCACTGCCCCATTGTCTTCATAGAAGAAGGAGGTTGATATTTGGCTGCCCATATCAGAAAAAGAAAATCTATCTGGCAGCAAATATCAGCCACAGCAGGCTTCTGCCCAAGGTCCACAGAGGGTGCGGCAAGCTTTGCCATCGCAACATATCCAATACAGTAATTCAGAGTAAATGTTCTGATGCCTGTGTGTGGCTCTAAGAATACAGCCTGTACAGAGTTAACCATTAAAAGAATAAAAGACATGCATTAGGTTCCAGGAGTCAAGTTTAGGCTTATATCATGCTAATTACCTTAGTATGTCTGGCCGTGTCCTTGGTCTTCCTCCTCTGCTGTCATTCAGTGCACTGTCAATATCTTGTTGGATAAAAGAAGCCTGCAAAATTGAAATGTCACAATCAGACATGGTGTTATACAAGAGAAGTGAAGGGGATGCCAAGTAAAAGACAATATGGAGGAGGGCGAGGCATGCAGCACCGCACAAAGGAAACTAATAAACTGCAATCTCATGCATGACACAATGTGAAATTACTGCAGCACTATTATAATTTACAGCCACTATTCTACACAAAGCAGCAGGAAGGCCACTGGATGGATATCTGTACAGAATAAAATTATATATATATTATTTATTTTTTTTAGAACAAAATAATATTGTGTTTCCGGAGTTCAGCTGCGTCTATTCATATAGGTGTGGTCTTTGAATTACAACCATACTATCATCTACTGTATATCGGGTGCTGTGCTCTCTCACTTTGGTTGTCAATGATTTTAGCAAATTTCTGTTGTTTAGCCAAGTTACTAGGTTTTAGGTTTGACATTTTGGCGTTTAAAAACTTTTTGCATCACGTCTTGGCACTGGGTTCTTCCATTTGTCGGAAACTAACCTTATTGGAATACAAAGCATAAGAGGGAGATCTAGCCACACCTACTTAGGTTGAAACTAGACAAGGGCTCATATCAAGGCCAAGCAAAAAAGACAAAAAAAATCCAAAAAAACAATAAAATACATTTTCACAGGGAAAATATTCCTTCCTAAGCTCTATCAGGATAAAGCTCTGAATTCCTGCATGTAGGTGTATGAACAAGTAACTCAAAGTGACCCTGTCAGATAAGTACATTTGCTGAGAAAATCTGCTCCTGTCGAAAAGGAATGAGGTGGTGATGTTGAGCAGCAGAAGAAACCATTGGGTGACATGACAATCAATGGTTAACTCAATCCTCTTCACCAGAGCTGCATTTGGTGCAGCAGACACAGTATTTGCTTTCTTCTCTCTGCAGACACAAGGTTTCTTATCAGTTTTAAATTATGTGACAGGGTTGCTTTAAAGCCTTATTAAAGTGAAAAATAGGGACATTTGCTACCAATACTTTGCGGTGGGATTTGCGTCAACACAAAATAAATGGGCGTAAATCGCACTGCAAAGAATTACATGATTTATGATTGAACAGAAATGCAGTGCGATTCCTGTTCAAATCGCATGCGGTTTCCCCCCCATCGTTCGTGTGTGTGCGTGTGTAGAAAAGGGAAAAGAGCCATCTAGTGGGCAGTTTAAAAAATGTTAGAACTCACAATATATATCTGGCCACATGCAAGTGATGCACATCACTTTTGCTCTATACCCATGGGGTCCCAGGACTTCTCCTACAGCCCTGTGAGCACCTCCACCGGCAGGCAACAACACCTATGTACATTATTTTGCATGTGGCCAGATACGCACTGTGAGTTCTAGCATTTTTTTAAACTGCCCACTAGCTGGAGCTTTTCCCTTTCTATACACACGAGCGGTGGGGGAAATCGCATGCAATTCGGACAGGAATTGCACAGCATTCCTGTTCAAATCGCATGAGATTCTTTGCAGTGCGATTTGCGCCAATTTTTTTTGTATTGGAGCAAATCGTACCGCAAAGTATCGGTAATCACTTGACCGAAGGTATTGGTACTTGTACTCGCCGATTAAAAAAAAAAACAAAACTGTATCAGTACAACCCTAGTGAAAAATAATGCATTCGAAAAGAAAAAAAATGCTGCACAAATTGCATTAGCTGGAATTTGCTTGCTCAGAGTTCATCTAAAATGATTTGCCCATCGAAGACTAGCTTGTCCACAGGGTGCTTGATTTCACTGCAGGACAAACAGCGTTGTCACCAGGAGTAAAAAGCCTGAACTACTGGTTGGATTAATAGGAAATACAACTATGCTACAAGGCGGATTCAGAAAAACAAAAACCGCTGATAATGCTACTATCAGACTGCATCATTTATGCTATTTTCATTTATGCCTAGTGCTTTACTTTTGCAGGACAGTATCTGGCCCCTTTATGGAGCGATCCAACAATTCTTCGGGAAGGGGTTCATGCAGGATGCCATTCCATAGCTAATATGGAAACTGACATGGCATCCCACCAACAATTTTTCTCAAACATTAAAACAAAGTCTTTTCTCCCTGAAAATTCTTTCATTCTATACAGAAAGAAAAAAAAAAAAAAAAAGGACCAAATCACAAGGTGAATGTTCAAGCAATGCTCGATGTGAAAATCCCTCTGTGAATAGTACTGAATGGCACAACTGCTGGGTGCTCCATACCATCAATAGACAAGATTTTTTTTTTTTTTTTCATTTTGCTAAGGGCAAACTGTTTTGGAAATAAACGTCGTCATTAATTATGATACGGAAAAAAATACATATTTTTTTTTTTTTAGGGACAAACAAGATTATATTCTGCTGATATCAGCTATAATTGATTTTATTTTACTCATTTTCTATAAAGAATTTTTCTTTTTTATATGTATATAGATATTTTTTCCAGTTTGACCAGAAGTTTAAAAACTATGGATAGAAAATGCTCATTTTTTTTTTTTTGCTGTTTGGTATATTTATAACACTAGGCCTTATTCACGCCATGTGAATACGTGAGTGAATGTGAGACGTCCATACAAACGAAGAGAGAAAGCGGCACATCCAGTAATGAAAAATGTTGTTTATTGTAGAATCAAAAGACTAAAAAACATGACACACGAGGGATCCACAACGTTCAGCAGACGCGTTTCACACAAAGTGCATAATCATTGTGAGTGTTTCTGCACCTGTTTCTGCAAGGGCACAAAGAAAACAATTGTTCGCTATCCGCCCTGTTTTTCTGCGCAGATATCTGGAACACGTATGCAGTCTTCTGCACAGAAAAAAAAAACTCGCATGACTTCAACAATGTTGTGTGAACAGGGCACATAGAGCTCAATTGAAGGCCTCTTGAGCCCCCTAGGGAAAGAGAGCCTTGACTGATGGGGGCATGGCTAGGTGTGTGACAAGGGGAACGATTGGTTGGGACATGGGGATGGGATGGGCCTGAGCTCAGGAAATTGTGTGCCCCAGGGAATTCTGGGTCTTTCGGAAGAGTCGTTGGAAGAGCTGCCCACCCTCCCGCCCCTTTTTTCCTACGTTTGGTATGTCACAGCTTGCTGCAGTTTTCTTGACCTTGCCAGCAGTTAAAGTTGCTGTAATGGGCTATGCCCTTGATGGAAAATTGGAAATAGGCTGTCTGTCCAGCACTTATGGTAAGGACAGGCCCCACTTCCCTCTTTTGGTTAAGTGCTCACAGTACGACTGTGACTGGTACTGGTTAAATATGTTCACATGTTATGTGTTGGAATTTAATAAAGCTGTGGCCTTGCCCTTTCCAACCTAATGGTTGTAAGTGTCGTATTTAATGGAGTGAAGGGCAAGGGTGGTGGGGGATTTTATCCCTTGGTGTTACGTTAAGTGGGACCTAAGCCCATTGCGCCTCAGCAGTCATGTTTTCTCTGCACCCTTGCAGAGAATTTATGTTGCATATTTCTACGCAGAAAAAAAAAACCTCACGTGACAGCAGTGCTGTGCATAGGTCACAACTGTCCCTGATTTCGAGGGGCTGTCCCTGATTTGGAACAAAGTCCCTCTGTCAATCTTTCCTGCTTATTTGTCCCTCATTTTGGTCTGATCTATGAAGTTGTATAGAAAATGCACTTTTTATCTTTTAAAAAGTGTTTTCCTTTGCTAAACCTTTCATCCAATTTCTAGATTGCTGCATTTATAAATTTAAAAAGCCAGTACAAAGAAATAGTAGTGGTAAAAAAAAAAAAAAACACTTGTGGGTTTAACTAATAATTTTTTTTGTACAATTCTCCTTTATGGGTCCGGGAGGGGGGGGGGGGGGGAATAAGGGGTGGGGTGACCTATGCATAATTTTTTTTGCTAATAGGTATCCCTCATTATCATCTCAAAAAGTTGGAAGGTATGGTGTTATGGTGTGAACGGGCACATAAAAAACAATTGGTTTGTTTTTTGTGTCCTTGCAGAGACCTATGTTAGAAATACGCACATCTCTGCACATGGTGTAAACAAGTCTATGCAAGTCAAATCTATGAGTTTTTTTCCATTGCTTTTTATGCACATATGGTGTTAACGAGCCTAAACGGCATATTTAAAAATCTGGAAATGTTACATTCACCAAAACATTCACTGCAGGTGAAAATATATTGGGGTAATTTAAGTGTAAGATTAAAATGTTAAATAAAGATTAAAAAATAAATAAAAAAAATTATGGTAATTTAAAAACCATACACCTGAAATACATTTTTTTTATATAAATAAAGCTACTGCTTTAAAAATATACCCCTAAAATTATGTTTCTGGCACAAAACATGGCATAATTTTTTTTCCAATGAAATAAAGTTAGCATAGAAATGGTAAAAATAAATAAATCAGCAAGCCCCCCCCCCCCAAAAAAAAAGCTAAGGAGGGAAGGGGGAGGGGGCTTTAATTAGGAGTAGAAATTATGCCTTTCCCATTTTTTCACACACATTCTTAAGTGCTTATCATTTGCTTAAAAGTTATCTAAAGACCCTTCAAACCTACTTGTATAGATAGTGAGTGCAATAAAAAAGGTTCTCGACGATTAGTACTTGAACAAAATGCTTATGAAATCAGGTTGTTTTTAAGTAAAAATGCACAGTTTTGTTGCACACAAACAATAGATTCTCCAAATTTTCAACTAAAAAATAAAAGATGAGACTGTAAAAGTCATTAAGAAACACATCTAACCTCATATTTGTATTCCCTTCTGAAAACCAGAAACATTTACAAATAAAATTTGAATTAAGGGACATCAGTTTATAGTTAAAACTAAATGACGATCCAATAATTATTCTACTACCTCTGGTGTTTGTGTGGACATACCAATGCTGTGTAATAGGCATTTACATGAACAAAAAGGCATACTAACCACATGTATGTGTTTTACGCGTTTTTATTATAGGATTATTTATACCTTTTACTTTGTTTTTAGTCTTTATAAATATCAGAAAGTGGGTGGTAAAAAGTTCCCTATATTATAGTACAGTGGCAGTGACAGGTATTCTGTTCTCTGCCTGTTTGAGCGGATGCTGTTGCTGGGCGAATTCAGAGCTTCTAGGTTCACACAACACAGATAAAAATCAGGAAAACGGCAAGTAGCCAGTCTCCACCCACTTGTCCTCCCGTGTCCCCCTGCAGTGGTCCCAGGTGAGCACCAGCACCGTTAGTTAGGAGGGTTGAGGCACTTAGGCTGATATAGAAGTGATTGGGAGCCATGAGCTTATTTAATCATTTGATTGCTTGTTTTAGAAAGCACTTTTTTTCTCACCATTACAAGTCTTACACATATCTACGTCAGCCTTTCTCAACCTTTTCAGCACAGAGGAACCCTTGAAAAAACGATCTCGTCTCAGGGCACCCCTGCTAAAATTCCTACATCTACATCTCATGATACATTAACGTGATGATCAGTGGGAAGAATTCTTACACTTGTGGTCGCTGGGAAGAATTGCTCCCTTCTGGATAGCTAAAAAGATCAACGCTGTCAGTAGGAACTTATTTGGGAGGCAGAACTTGTTCATTTCTCAAGGAACCACTAGCAACCCTAGGGTACCATGGAACCCTGGTTGAGAAACCCTGAGCTACGTACTAAATCTACGTATACACTGACAGGGTACGCCCAGAGTATTCAAATTACTTTTTTTTTTTTTGCTTGCATCCAGTAGACCCTAGATCTTCAGCAGATTTACGTAAAGAAAGCCACACTAAAGGCATTTTTCTAGTACGGTCCTTTCTTGTTTTGGTAACTTTTAATAATAGGAAATAAACTTCATCCAACAAAAGAAGTCAAGTGTATGTCGGTACAAAAAAAAAAAAAAAAGTTTGAGTTTTAGATGAATTAGATCCTCTGTTGAGTTTTTACTGCTAGCCAAGATTTCTCCTTACTTCCCGATTGTTTTACGAGACAGTAAGGGCTCATGCAGACTGCAGCTCAAAAAAAAAAATCTGCTTTAACAGGCATTTGAGCATTCACACCAGTCTGATCAGTTGCATTGCTTTAAATGTGCATTATTGTGCATTGTTTATTTGAAAAGGCTTTATTCCAAGTAGAGAAAGAATCTTTCAATATATGTCCTCCATTGTCTACTCTTGGCCAACGTCACGGAGGTGAAGGCTGAGAATCCGTTCAGTGGAGAGCGAGTGGGGAAAGGGGTGGGATTCCTGCAGTGGATGGAGAAGGGAGAACATGCACTGGGAACAATAGGGCAATTTTATGCACTTGGGGGGGGGGGCAAAGGGGAGGGTGAGGTAAAAAAATTGTGCACTGTGGGAGAGAAAGGTGAATTCATGCATTGGGAAAGGATGGGTAGACATGCACTGGGTGGAGGAAGGTGAATTTGTGCACTGGGGTAGGCAGAAAAGCCACACAGAAGTGCAGCATACAGGTTACACACTGAGCAAGCCACCGCGTGTACACCAAGTTATGGGGATAACACAATGGCAAACAGCCACGAAGACCTACCTTTACCTCATCACACTGGAAGAGGTGCAGATCAGCTTTGCTCTGAGTTGGCTCTTTACAAATAAGGGCCAGAATGGAATCGTATCTGCAGGCCTTCATCACAGCCTTACAGTGCTGAATGGTGCTTGTAGGAAAGTTCTCTAATTCAGTCTGTGCAAAAACGAAATATCACATATTGTGCAAATCATCTGCCATGCCAACTGCTACAAAAATGAACAGGTCGACCATTACGCCAACTGTTATATTAATTGCCATGTCAACCACTATACCCACTGCACAACTAAACCCAGTGCTACATCAACTGCCAGGTTCACCACTATATCAATTGCCAGATCTATCACTACACCACCTGCTACATCAACCTCTACATGCACTAATATGCTCATTACTATATCAACTGCTACATCCACCCCTATGCCCAATAATGCATTAGCTGCGACACTGTCAACTGCCACTTTGCCAACCACTACATGAACAGCTACGTCCAGCACTATGCCTTGTGCTACATTATGTACAATGCCAACTGCTGCATAAACTAACAGGTCCACTACTGTGCCCGCTGCTACATTAACTGCTACTAGCACAGCTATGCATGCTATTGGAGAGAGAAGAATGCTGACAGGAAATGGCCCAGGTAAGGACTATCCCTCCATGTCACACAGGAAACATACAGTAACTGACCGCATCATATAACGAGAATATCTGGCAGGGAAGCGAGGGAATGGACCATTAACAGCAAGGAGTGTTCAGTATGAACGTTTCCCCAGCATGAAAGTCTCCATGGGTTTTGCTATATATTATTACAAGATATCTCTTTTGAGGCAGCTTGTTGTATTTCCTCACATGACCTGGCAAGGAGGAGGAGAGTGCCAGTCCCTCATTTCACTCTTTCAACATGCTGATCTGTATGGAATACCAATCATGTCTGAAATAAGATATGGTCAAGGACACTGTCCAGCAGCACAAGGTAAGGAAATATAATTTGGGCTAAAAACAAACAAAAACTATTTGCTAAGCAGTACAAATGGTTACAAATGTTCCCAGATAAGCCAAGTGTGATACAGTATATGCAGCTCAAGTTTAGCAGCAGCTCTCCCAGGAAACAAAGGGCGCCCTAAAAAAATACTGCCAATTAGTCCTTACCCAAACAAATGTAATTAAAGAAGCGCCCTCCCTGCGGATGACCCTCAATATGACAGCAGTTGGGTTACCCAAGAGCCACGAGGACAACATTAAAAGATGTAGCCTTGAGTTCAAGCTACATCAACTACCAGCAAGGTACTTTCTACAACATACTGTGGCCAGTCCACAATCAACCCAGACAGAAAATGACACAGAAAACGTGCTCCACAGTTAAATTAAAAAAAAAAAAAAAATTATGCAAGATGGCAACACAGGAGGATTACCTTTGATTCTATATCGGACAAACTAACACCTTTGTCATCAACGTGCAGATACATATCTTGGGTCCACACTTTCCCTTTGGCATCAAGTAACTTTAACTTCCGGATCCCATCGTCCACAGTTAGCATGGCGTCCTTCCGATCAATGGTGAAGGTGGTGAGGTGCTGCAGGACATTGTCAGCAGGATCACAACAGGAGATCGAGGCAGTATACCTCAGGACAAGGATAATATGGAAGGGAATATGGGGGAATTCTGTGATACTTTACAGGAAGGCTTCCAGGCCTCCTATTTCAAGTAAAATTAACAGAACTCAGAGAAGTCACCCTAAACAATCCAGCAAATCAATGTCATGTGCCTGTAGACATTTCACCATGTGATCAATGGATGGCTTCAGCTACGTATACAGCAACACAGAAATTAGCGTTAAACAGTAATGTTTTCTCTGCTACACTCATCATTTCCTATAACTAGGAGAACATTGAAGAAGTCATGGGACCTGGGTACATGCATATAGACAGCAAACTCTATCACACAATCTTTTACTAAAAATATTAAACAAACATTGGTGTGGGGACAGCCTTAATTGCCACTATTACCTTTATTAAACAGTGACTGGACATGGAAATAACCAATGGTTTCCTGGAACTTATTTTCCAGGAAAGAGGTTTTGTAGTTGCCCTACAAGACTTAAATTTACTTTATCATGCCAACTCAACAAAAGGTGTCATCAAAACATACCTCCACATGGTACTGGCTGGTCTCTGATATGATGCTGGCAGTGTCCCGAGCATAGTTTTTTCTTTGCTCTGTGAACAAAAAATAAAATTTATGACACAAATCAGAAAATGCACACCCATCATCTATCTACTGTTGGTGCACAACAGGAGAGGAGGTCCCGGACCCACCCCCTACCACATCAGGTGATTGTTCACAACAGTGAGTTAAATGCTATTGGTATTAGTTAGATGTGCATTTTGCATCTTCTAAGGTGGACCTGAGAAAGTAACTAACTGTCTGTAAGACCCACAATGCTATCCTAACACCGTGCCACACTTTAGGGGACACTTGAGAGCAAATTTGGGACTCAATTAGAGACAAATCAGGCTGCCTTTCTGTTCAGACGTGGTCAGGGGCAGGTTTCATTGTCAGACACATAATTAAAAAATGTTCAGAGTCCAGTTTAATTCTGTATTCTGACACATAATAAAGAAGTGGTTAGGGTCAGGTTTAATTCTGACACAGCAAGTGGTCAGGGTCAGGTTTTATTGCATGGCAATACTAGGTTAGAGAGCTGAGGGAAGAATTTATGACTCAAGTTGTAACTTTATAATAAATTTGTTGCACAATCTCTCTCTGGTCCTGTTTAGCACTGTCTTGCTGTCTGACATAATTAATAAATGACTCTCATTGTGTAATTCTCACACTCAACAAAGTTAATGAAGACAGACGCATTTACAGTATAGCACATCAGGAGAGACATGCGGCAATCAAACATGCAAAAGGTCACAGAAGTGATTTTCCAAACCATAAGGGGGTGGTTCTCCAGCCTGGACCCACCAGCCTAACCATAAGACTCAAAAACAAAAACATATACCTTTGAAACAACTAGATAGCAGAATGCAGTGGACCTACCACTACTGGAAGAGTGGTAATCAACATTCTTATATTCCATATTTATATTTTAGCATGTATAAATAGCTAAATATATATATTTATATATATTTATTACAGTGAAATATCCTTAAAAATGAAGTGCCATAGCTGGTCTAAGAAACAGGCAGCAATGAAATAACTGAGATCAGAACGAAAGAGAGAAAGAGACAGAGTGAGAGACAGACAGGAACACAAACACAGACTTGATATATTGGGAACCTGCAGATGTGTCTGTGTAAGTGTTTCATTATGGTTAGTGCATTGAATGTTTTCATTAGGGACAGCAGAAAACACTTCTCAAAAAATAAAAGGTCAGCTTTCCAGCCGAGTAGCTAAATACAGCACCAACACAGATACACACATCTCAGGCAACGGCAATGGCATTGGCAACAGCATCTCAGGCATTAATACTTTCAAATTTTCAACAGAGTGTAAGGTTTTTAGCTGTTTTCCCAAAGCATTTTTAACCACTTGCTGACATTTGTTGCTTACAAGTTAAAATCAGTATTTTTTGCTGGACAGTTACTTAGAACCCACAAACAATATATATATTTTTTAGCAGAGACCGTAGAGAATAAAATGGCGGTCATTTTTCATGGTTTAAAAAAATAAAATAAGATTAAAAAAAAACATAACATACAATTTGTGTATAATATGAAAGAGGATGTTACGCCGAGTAAATAGATACCCAACATGTTATGCTTTAAAACGACAGTACTGAAAAATCTCCTTTAAAAATTTCTACAGGTTACCAGTTTCGAGTTACAGAGGAGGTCGTTATTGCTCTCGCTCAGAGCAATAAAGACCCCAAATCTCTCCTCTACCCTTAAAAGCAAAAGTTAAAAAAAAAAAGGGCATAGAGTGGAGCGGTGGCCATCTAGCCATCACGCATCTCTTTGCAAAAACTTACTCTGTTACTCCCATTTTTGCCTTAAAAGTCCAAGGCGTAGGCTCTTGCTGCACTTGTTGCATATCCTTTCTTTCTATGTTTAGGATGTTGTCAGTCCCACACATTCAATTCCCATCAAACAGTTTTTCACTTCCTGTCTTGGTGTCACCAGAACAGGAAGTAAGGGAATCTTCCTGTGGGGACATAGCCAGAAATTGTTTCCTGTGGAGGACTGTGTTTACCTAAATGGGTACAGGGGGTACAGATGTTTTGTGCATCTCCATGCAAGCAGTCTCATTCGTGATTCATGTCTATTGGGGCGCAGTGGCTGCATGGACACAGGCGCTGTTCACAATCTGACATCCGTGTGAGTGTGCGTGCACAGACCCAAACTCATAATGTCTGTGTTTGTGGCCGAGCACCCACACGGATGTCAAATTGAGAGCAGCGGCTGTGTCTGTACAGCCACTGCGCCCCAATGGACATGAATGAGACTGCCTGCATGGGGACACACAAAACCTGTACATACTCATGCAGGTAAACAGTCCTCCACAGGTTACGCATTGATATGCTGCGTGTGAACCAGGCCTAGGGCCTCATTTAAACGGGTGGCTAGGCTGCACCACTGCATGCAAAAAATGCTACATCATTCATCTCATCATTCAGCACATGTCCTGCTAAAAGCAGCCGGCAGGATGCCATAGGTGAAGGAGTTCAGGCGGCCCTGGATGCCAGCACCGACCAGGGTGATCAGGAAGCCCGCTCTCAAAGACATCCTCCACGTAACCAGCTGCTTCTCCACCACGTGCTCCTTATCCTCCCTCGGGACCCCCGGCTCTGCACTGGGCTAGCAGGGGCTGAGAAGAGGCCGGGAGCACTTTCCTGGGCTGAGCATGCAGCAGGCATCCCAGAGCCTGCACACTCCTGCTGCCTGGACTTGCATTCCCATCTGAAGCTCCACTGATATCCTGCAGAGGTTGCCAGTTCAGAAAGATATTAGCGAGGATGGATAGAGAGATTGTGATATATATATATACACACACACACATACATACACACACACACACACACACACACACACACACACACACACACACACACACACATATATATATATATATATATATATATACACACACACACACATATATACACACACACAGTATATTGTCAAAAGTATTGACACTCTTTATGGACCTTGATTTGTGCACTCGTGGCAGTCACGTTGGAACAGGAAGGGGCCATCCCCAAACTGTTCCCACAAAGTTGGGAGCATGAAATTGTCCAAAATGTCTTGATATGCTGACCCCTTAAGAGTTCCATTCACTTGAACTAAGGGGCCAAGCCTGACCCCTGAAAAACAACCCCACACCATAATCCCCCTCCACTAAATGATTTGGACCAGTGCACAAAGCAAGGCCCATAAAGACATTGATGAGCGAGTTTGGGGTGGTAGAACTTGACTGGCCCGCACAGAGTCCTGACCCCAACTCGAAAGAACACCTTTGGGATGAATTGGAGTGGAGACTGCGAGTCAGACCTTCTCAACCAACATCAGTGCCTGACCTCACAAATGCACTTTTGGAAGAATGGTAAAACATTCCCATAGACACACTCCTAAACCTTGTGGACAGCCTTCCCAGAAAATTTGAAGCTGTTATAGCTGCAAAGGGTGGGCCAACTCAATATTGAACTAATATATATATATATATATATATATATATATATATATATATATATACACACATACATACATACATACACACGCACACATATGTGTTCTGACTGATCTAAGGAAGGGCGTGAACAAATCAGCCTGAAACGTAATCTTTGTCTGAACTGATTGTTATTCATTTGTTTGGAATGACTCTACTTGCTTTGTAATCTTTTTCCATTAAATCTGTAGAAAAAGATTACAAAGCAAGTAGTCATTCCAAACAAATGAATAACAACCATCAGTTCAGACAAAGATTACGTTTCAGGCTGATTTGTTCACGCCCTTCCTTAGATCAGTCAGAACATCTTTTTTTTTCTCAGAGAAAAGGTACAGGAACTCACCCTCTCTGTCCAACTCTCCGCCCCAACCATGCCCAAACTCCGCCCCAATCACACCCAAACCCCACCCCCAGCCACACCTTCCTTAGAGGAGAGATTTATAACAGCGCCAAAAAATTGTAAGTTAAGGCTTAGAACTGTGTATCACATAAGGAAAATTCCCCAAAATCCCTGCCAGCTCTCCTCCCATCACCAATCCCTCCCAGCTCTCTTCTCATCACAAATCCCCCCCAGCTTTCTTCTCATCACAAATCCCCCCCAGCTTTCCTCTCATCACAAATCCCCCCCAGCTCTCCGCTCATCACAAATCAACCCCCAGCTCTCCGCTCATCAGAAATCAACCCCCAGCTCTCCTCTCATCACAAATCCCCCAGCTCTCCTCTCATCACAAGTTCCCCCCAGCTCCCCTCTCTGCTGACCTCCTCCTCCACACACATACTTTCTCAGCTCACCTTTCATCACAGCAGGGTCCCCAGTGATCCCCCTCACAGCAGGGTCCCCAGTGATCCCCCTCACAGCAGGGTCCCCAGTGATCCCCCTCACAGCAGGGTCCCCAGTGATCCCCCTCACAGCAGGGTCCCCAGTGATCCCCCTCACAGCAGGGTCCCCAGTGATCCCCCTCACAGCAGGGTCCCCAGTGATCCCCCTCACAGGAGGGTCCCCAGTGATCCCCCTCACAGCAGGGTCCCAAGTGATCCCCCTCATAGCAGGGTCCCCAGTGATCCCCCTCACTGCAGGGTCCCCAGTGATCCCCCTCACAGCAGGGTCCCCAGTGATCCCCTTCATAGCAGGGTCCCCAGAAATCCTACTTACATTATGGTCCCAGTCTTCTTAGGGCAGCTACAGGACATACACCAGGAATCTCGGTCACTGAAACCAGGCAGGTTTGGAGGAGAAAGTTCCATTCTTCTCCTACAATGAAGGACCATGGACTGGGGGCAGGGCAAATACCTGATTGGTTGATGGGATGCCGGTGGTCCTACCAACCAGACACAAGCACTGACAAGGTGATCAGTGGCACGGGAGGTGGATGCTGTCACACAGCAGATTTGCACAGACAAGGGCGCTGTTGATTAGAAATCGGCCGCAGCAGCAGAGATAACGAGTGGGCATTTGTAAATGGGAGCCCCTAATCTACGCTGATGGTAGCAGAGGCGGAGTCAGGCACTGTGACAGCAGGGATTTGGTGAAACTTGCAATCTGGCGCCCCCCCCCTTCAGCCTCAAAAGACTCCGCCCAGGGCAAGTGCCTTGTACCGGCCCTGGGCTTCAGTATTATATGACAGGCTGGAGAGGAGAGGGCTGCCAGAGGTCCCGGAACGCAGTTCCATTGGCTATATCCAATGTACAAATCCTTTCTGGATTCTTCAGTGGATGGCAGAGAAGATAATATGACGCATCTTTCACTGAGAATTTCTATAGCTCAGGGCCAATACATTTCTGAGGGTTGGAAGATGTGAGGAGACATGAATATGTGTAACGAGAGCCCCAATCTTTCTTGGTTAAAGTAATTTTTTTTTTAATACCTTATTAATAAAGTAAGGAATTTACATACCAAGTCATACAGTGACTGTATACCATGCAGCATGACAACAACTGACAAAAACACGTGTATCCTGTCAGGTACCACATGCAAAGTAACCAACACAATTCCAATTTGAATATACTCTCTTGGGTAATTAAGGTGCAGTGTCTATCCCAGAACAGAAAATGGACAGAGTTATCAGCAAGGTCCTGAGCTTTCAGCTGTATGACAAAGAAGAAGGGGCTGACTTGCCCACAAGGGGAAAGAGGGATCCCCCCAGTGGGCCCTGAGTATGAGGTTAAAAAATGATGAAAAATGTACCAAGCGGGGTCTGCGTTTTGAAATCACAGACCCTTCTAGGTACTTTTACATCACTTTCAGCTGCAATCTGTAGCTGCAATTGTACTGTCAGTCAACAGTGATGCTGTGGGTGGCCCACACAGTAAGATACTACCACTGCCAGCCTGCTATACACTGTAATTGGAAACTCACTGAGCTGTCAATTACAGATCCTGCCATTCTGCACTGCTCCAGAATAGATCTATCTTTACCCAGCAGCACTACCCCAGTCTCCAGGCAGCATAGAGAGAACGATGGGTAGCGGCTTTGCCTCCAGTCCTCAGTCATGCCCCCCTCCAAACCCTCCTTTCTTCCATTTTTGCTACTGTGTAACCTGGGCAGGATTTTGGGAGAGAAGATCTTCAAGTGTGAAGCCTCAGAATGCAGCTATTCAGGTGGGACAGGTATGCCAGCTTAAAGAGACACTCATCCCCTTGCTCCTAGGCCAAGCTCAATACCAGATTCAGCTTTTTAAAAGGACCCGGTCACCACAAAATCATGGGCTATAAAAGAATAGCATGTATATATTTTACCATTCCTGTAGCCTCTGCAAAATTACTGCTTTGCAACCGCTGCCGATATTTCCACACTTTGCGGTAGTGCGCGGCAGTAGGAGCAGGTTTTTGACACAGTGATGCTTAAAGATACAAGCAATTGGACTCCATAAAAGAACAACTCTGCATCACATGTCCCTGTTCTAAGGGTCGTACTCCACAACAGACAGCATTCCTCATACAAAGAACACAGCAATCTCACTGCAGTCACATGCAAAAAACAAACAAAAAAAAAAAAAAAAACAAATTAAAAAAAAAAAAAAAAATACAACATATATAAAGAAAAAAAAAAAAACACACCCTCTACCTAAGCAAAGCCCAACATTAAGATAGAAATCAATGTGACCAAAAGAGGTTACCTCCAGTATAGCCCCTCTTCGTCATAAGATACATCTATTGTAGAATATTCTCCAGAGTCACTATATACTTCTTTTACAACCCCTCACTGTCAAGACCTATATCCATTCCATTATAACCCCCTCTAGTGTCACAATATGATTAAAAATAAATAAATAAAAAACCCTTTTTTCTCTATATATTACATTCATTGTAATACTACCTCTGACACTGTATGCTATATCCAGAGTTAAAGTATAACTAAAGGCATAACTTTTTTTAGTTTTGGATAGAGTGGAGATGGATTAGAACACCTGTCAGTTTTTATTGCTGTTTGTGCCCCCATTAGGGACATTCACCCTCTCTATTTGTCCCGTTTACCATTATCATCAAAAGTGAAAGTAAAAAGAAGAAACATTTTGGGTTGTCCCCAGAAAAGTAATAGAGGGGAAATCCTCCAATGGGCACATTAGTTCTGGTGGCCTGAAGGTCCCCAAGAGATTCCCTTAATTAGCAGCGCTTTTGGGCTAAAAATAGCGCCTGAAAAACGCCTCCCCTGCAGTGTAAGAGCCCGAGTGCTTTTACACTGGGGCGGTGCGCTTGCAGGACGTTAGAAAAAGTCCTGCAAGCAGCATCTTTGAGGTGGTGAGGGAGTGGTGTATACCTCCACTGCCCCTACCACTGAAATCAATGGGCACCGCTGCTGAAGTGCCTGCAAAGAACTTCAGCAGCGCAGCTTTGCGGAAGCTTTTAACCCTTTATTCTGCCGCTAGGGGAGGTTAAAAGCACCCCGTTAGCTAAAATTAGCGGCGCTTTACCACCAACGCCCCCCGCCCCAGTGTGAAAGTAGCCTAACCAATGAGTACCATTAATAAATACACAGACGTGGTCACAGCACACGCATTGCAAGACTAAATCTTCTACCTTTCTTCTTTTGTTTGGATGAAGATCGGAAAAAATAAATTCCATCTCCTCCTATTGAGAAAAGCCATAAAATACACAATGATAATACAACCAACTCGACTGTCTGAGCCAGGGAAAAATAGGATAATTTGGGGAAGTACGTGGGGATGCCATAAGTGGTATGGCTACAAGAAGTCACAACCCCACATCATTTTTTATGCTATACTGACACAGGAAGGCTCCCCACATCATCTTTTATGCTATACTGACACAGGAAGGTTCCCCACATCATCTTCTATGCTATACTGACACAGGAAGGCTCCCCACATCATCTTTTATGCTATACTGACACAGGAAGGATCCCCACATCATCTTTTATGCTATACTGACAAGGGAAGGCTCCCACATCATCTTTTATGCTATACTGACAAGGGAAGGCTCCCACATCATCTTTTATGCTATACTGACACAGGAAGGCTCCCCACATCATCTTTTATGCTATACTGACAAGGTAAGGCTCCCCACATCATCTTTTATGCTATACTGACAAGGTAAGGCTCCCCACATCATCTGCAATACTGACACAGGAAGGCTCCCCACATCATCTTGTATGCTATACTGACACAGGAAGGATCCCCACATCATCTTTTATGCTATACTGACACAGGAAGGCTCCCCACAACACCTTTTATGCTATACTGACAAGGTAAGGCTCCCCACATCATCTTTTATGCTATACTGACATGGGAAAGTTCCCCACATTTCATTATGTGATTGCCAAATGTGGGCGCTCTCTGATGTTCTGGATTAACACAGGGTCAACTACCAAATATCTTCATAATTTGTTCAATTTACTTCCATAACACAAAACACACAGACTGATAACAATGAACAGACTCATTAGGGTGGATAGGGTTCATACTACTCTACCCATTTCCAGGGAAAGGTGCCTGGTGGCGGAGTGCAGCAGAGGGGTGTACTGACAGCCACTGAGCAGACGTTCGGACTGTATAACTAATAATGTTCTTATATTCTACAGGAACTGAATTATAAAGTGGATTAGCAGGTAGAGGTTTCTTCACTTCCAAGCCTCTGCTGACCTACATACAGTACTGTACAAATGTTTTAGGCAGGTGTGAAGAAATGCTGTAAAGAATGCTTTAAAAAAAATATAGAGGCAGATACTTATTCATCATGCCACACCATCAGGGAGGTGTGCGAATGGCCCCCAAATTTATTCTGCAGCAGGACAATGACCACAAACATACAGCCAATGTCATTAGGAATGATCTTCAGCAAAAAGAAGGAAAAGGAGACCTGGAAGTGATGGTTTGGTCCCCACAGAGCCCTGATCAGCAACATCGAGTCTGTTTGGGATTACATGACGAGACAGAGGGATTTGAGAAGATCTGTGGTTAGTTCTCCAAGACGTTAGGAACAACCTACTCTCCTAGTTCCTTCAAAAACTGTGTGCATGTGTACCTAGAAGAATGGATGCTGGTTTGAAGGCAAAGGGTGAGCACACCAAATATTGATTTGATTTAGGTTTCTCTTCTGTACATTTACAGTAAGTTCCCTACATACGAACGTTCAACTTGTGAACTTTCAAAGAAGTGAACATGTGTTTGCATGTTCAATCATGTAAAGCTAGGTACACACACTCAGTTTTTCCACTCAACCCAGCGGGCTGAATGAAAAAAAACCTGACAGATCACCGAAGCAACACAAGCAATGTTGGTGCAGCGACCGCCCCTGCGTGCTATTGTTTTCTGACAGGGTGACTGCCCCTGCCAGAACACAATGATCAGCGTTCACAGCCATTGTCCACAAGGGCTGATCTTTGTTGGACTTGTGAGTAAGTTAGACTTACAAACGTGCTCCCGGAACTGAACTCATTCGTAAGTAGGGGACTTACTGTACTTTCCATTTTGTTAACTGATAAAAATAAACTGAACTATTAACACTTCTATTTCTGAAAGCATTTTTCACACCTGCTAAAAACATTTGCACAGTACTCTCTAGGAAGGACCAGGAAGGTTTACAGTCATTAGGCCACCGAAGCAACACCTTACCATAAAGACTCTTCGCATTTGTTCTTTTCTCCGACTTCACTGATGCAACATCGGAATTACTGTAAGGAAAAGGAAGAATGGATGACTATAGTCTATAGGACAATTGCAAGGTGACACTAGAGAATTGGGTGGCAGTCTATAGGGAGAGTTCAATGTGACAAAGGGATGTGGGGTGACAGTCTAAAGAGTAAGGGGAAACATTAGTGTAAAGGTTGACTATAGTCTATAGCAGTGGTTCTCAACCTGGGGGTCGGATGGCGATTTGCCAGGGGTCACCGAATCCTGGGTTGTTCCTGAAGCCTGCACAGCTCTCCCAGCCTTTTCGCAGCCACCCAGCAGGGCTGTCCCTGAAGCCCACGGCCGCCCACTCAGCCTCTTCACGGCTGCCCATTCAGTTCACGGCATGGCTGGGGGGCAGAGATTAGAGGTCAGCTGACTGGTGAGGAATGTGAAGTGGGAGGGGCTGGAGGAGATCCTATCTTCTGATTTCAGCATAGGTGTCACTGCTGCGAGACACCAAAGAGCTGGAGACACAGTGAGTAACACTACCTGTGATTATAGTTGCCACTGCCCTGCACTGCCACTCATCCCAACTCCCCGCCAGAACTGCCACTCATCCCACCCCCCACCAGCACTGCCACTCATCGCACCCCCCCACCAACACTGCCACTCATCCCAACTCCCCGCCAGCACTGCCACTCATCCCAACTCCCCGCCAGCACTGCCACTCATCCCAGCTCCCCGCCAGAACTGCCACTCATCCCAGCTCCCCGCCAGAACTGCCACTCATCCCAGCTCCCCGCCAGAACTGCCACTCATCCCAGCTCCCCGCCAGAACTGCCACTCATCCCAGCTCCCCGCCAGAACTGCCACTCATCCCAGCTCCCCGCCAGAACTGCCACTCATCCCAGCTCCCCGCCAGAACTGCCACTCATCCCAGCTCCCCGCCAGAACTGCCACTCATCCCAGCTCCCCGCCAGAACTGCCACTCATCCCAGCTCCCCGCCAGAACTGCCACTCATCCCAGCTCCCCGCCAGAACTGCCACTCATCCCAGCTCCCCGCCAGAACTGCCACTCATCCCAGCTCCCCGCCAGAACTGCCACTCATCCCAGCTCCCCGCCAGAACTGCCACTCATCCCAGCTCCCCGCCAGAACTGCCACTCATCCCAGCTCCCCGCCAGAACTGCCACTCATCCCAGCTCCCCGCCAGAACTGCCACTCATCCCAGCTCCCCGCCAGAACTGCCACTCATCCCAGCTCCCCGCCAGAACTGCCACTCATCCCAGCTCCCCGCCAGAACTGCCACTCATCCCAGCTCCCCGCCAGAACTGCCACTCATCCCAGCTCCCCGCCAGAACTGCCACTCATCCCAGCTCCCCGCCAGAACTGCCACTCATCCCAGCTCCCCGCCAGAACTGCCACTCATCCCAGCTCCCCGCCAGAACTGCCACTCATCCCAGCTCCCCGCCAGAACTGCCACTCATCCCAGCTCCCCGCCAGAACTGCCACTCATCCCAGCTCCCTGCCAGAACTGTCACTCATCCCAGCTCCCCGCCAGAACTGCCACTCATCCCAGCTCCCCGCCAGAACTGCCACTCATCCCAGCTCCCCGCCAGCACTGCCACTCATCCCAACTCTCCACCAGCACTGCCACTCATCCCAACTCTCCACCAGCACTGCCACTCATCCCAACTCTCCACCAGCACTGCCACTCATCCCAACTCTCCACCAGCACTGCCACTCATCCCAACTCTCCACCAGCACTGCCACTCATCCCAACTCTCCACCAGCACTGCCACTCATCCCAACTCCCAACCAGCACTGCCACTCATCCCAACTCCCCGTCAGCACTGACACTCATCCAATTCCCCACCTGCACTGCCATTCATCCCAACTCCCCGTCAGCACTGACACTGATCCAATTCCCTCCATCCCCCACCAAGGAGTAAGAGAAGGAATAAAAATAGAGAATACATGGAAGAGAGAGGAAAAGAGGGGGAGGAACAAAGAAAAAGGGAGAGAAAGAATAAGATAACAAGAAAGACGGCTAGAGAGAAGTATGGGGGGGGGGACAAGAAATTAGAGAGAGAGAGAGAGAGATAGAGAGAGATAAAAAAGGGAAAGAAAGGAGAACAAAGAGAAAGAGTGGTACATCCTAAAATGTACGGGGTTTTAATACTGTGCGAGTGGAAGGGACTCAGGGAGCACTAATTGTCCATGGGTTAGGGGCGCAAATTACTTGTCTTGCCTTGGGTGCTGAGAACCCACGCTACAAAAGGTTGAGAACCACTGGTCTATAGGGTGACCTCAGAGTACAGAAGTACAAGGTGAAAGTAGAAAAAAGAGTGACATTCTATGGGGTGAGTACAGAATAGACTGTGTATAGAGTGGGCACAGAGCGACAGAAAAATACAGACCCACAGTCTACAAGGTTAGTGCAGGGAGACACCAGAATATGGGGTGACCATATATTGTACAGGGTGAGTAGAGATTGATGGGCTACAGAGTGAGAGGAAGGCATTGTGCAGTTCAGAGGGGTACTTCAACCATTTTTGGGTGTCACAGTTAACTACAGGAATCATCAGTCCGACTGTAAAAGTTAAGGAAGTTTACCTAAAGTCTGCAGAATTACTTCCAAAGCCTCCTCGATAATAATTGGATAAATGGCCGTTCATCCTGCAATATCTATAAGACAAATCCTGGGTTAACTTCTGTGAACCGCTGCTACACACAGACAAAAGAAAGGGAATTTGGGACTTTAAATGGGGTAGTTGACTCGTATAGGTAAATATGTGAGATCAAGTTTTATTAATCGAGTAAAATTGTAAATGCATAGCAATAATACAACTCATGTGGAAGAGTCAATTGATAAATGGTATCATATTTGTACATATGGATATTGATAATAACATCATATTCATAAATATATACATAATCAGCACATAGCAACGATGATTAACATTGTTGATTCATGTATCAATTGGCAGCATGATTTAGGGTTCAATGGGTTTAAAATAATGAATTGTATATCTAGATATAAATCCTAATGGGGCACATAGCTACATCCTAAGAGCCCGACGCTTTTCTGTGTAAAAACTTCTTCAGGGGCGGATGCTATAGGATATCTATAAAAAATAAAATATAGTAATGCTTAAACCTAATATTGGGATAAGTACAACAGGACAAGATGATACACACATGTAGACACAACAACATATGTGACCTCCCAGAGCTTTAGATGCAGTATATGTATGACCTGGAGCTATACATATGGATGTGGCCATGATCTCTATATATACACAGGATACATTTTAGAAATGGGCATGTCGGAGTTGTTGCTCTACATTATAATCTCAGGTGAGGTGCAAAACTCCTGAGAGACAGGAAATGAGATGTGTTTCCAGCAGAAGTCCCAGGATACAGTGCAGAGGTCGGGACCACTGTGTATAGGTAGAAAAAAAAACATTAGAGACCCAGGGAGGGTCTCTTTGGAATTAGAAGTTGTATTGGTGGAGATTATGGTTTTGCAGGCATAGATTGATTGGAAATGCTCACACACAGTCTGATGTTCCAATGGAATGGCAGAATTATTTTTCCCCTGCGTCAGGACAGTCTTATGGCTCCCATGTCTTTCCCTTTCGCATCAGTCAGCAGATAAGTCGCCACTTACAGGCACTCTGTGAAGAGAGGAATACAAAACCATTATTATAAATACAGGATTTATATAACACCAATAGCAGCACTTTACAAAATAAAGAGACTACAGTTAAACTCTACGCCTCAAAACAAGAAAGCCGGGAGAGCCCTGCTATGGAGAGCTCATAATCTAAAAGGCAAGTGATACAAAAAGGTAATAACTGTGTGGGGATGAGCTGATGGAGAAAGTAAAATGTAGTTGTTAGGCTGAGGCAGAGGCAGGACAAGCTTCCTAAACCACTTCAGCCCCGGAAGGATTTACCCCCTTCCTGACCAGAGCACTTTTTACAATTTGGCACTGCGTCGCTTTAACTGCTAATTGCACGGTCATGCAATGCTGTACCCAAACGAAATTTGCGTCCTTTTGTTCCCACAAATAGAACTTTCTTTTGATAGTATTTGATCACCTCTGCGATTTTTATTTTTTGCGCTATAAACGGAAAAAGACAGTAAATTTTGAAAAAAAAATGATATTTTCTACTTTTTGTTATAAAAAAAATCCAATAAACTGAATTTTAGTCATACATTTAGTCCAAAATGTATTCAGCCACATGTCTTTGGTAAAAAAAATGTCAATAAGCGTATATTTACTGGTTTGCGCAAAAGTTATAGCGTCTACAAACTAGGGTACATTTTCTGGAATTTACACAGCTTTTAGTTTATGACTGCCGATCTCATTTCTTGAGGTGCTAAAATGGCAGGGCAGTACAACCCCCCCCCCCCCCAAAATGACCCCATTTTGGAAAGTGGACACCCCAAGGAAATTGCTGAGAGGCATGTTGAGCCCATTGAATATTAATTTTTTTTGTCTCAAGTGATTGAATAATGACAAAAAAAAAAAATTACAAAAAGTTGTCACTAAATGATATATTGCTCACACAGGCCATGGGCATATGTGGAATTGCACCCCAAAATACATTTAGCTGCTTCTCCTGAGTACGGGGATACCACATGTGTGGGACTTTTTGGGAGCCTAGCCGTGTACAGGACCCCGAAAACCAAGCACCGCCTTCAGGATTTCTAAGGGCGTAAATTTTTGATTTCACTCCTCACTACCTATCACAGTTTTGAAGGCCATAAAATGCCAGGACAGTTCAACCCCCCCCCCCCCCCCAAATGACCCCATTTTGGAAAGCAGACACCCCAAGCTATTTGCTGAGAGGCATGTTGAGTCTATGGAATATTTTATATTTTGCCACAAGTTGCGGGAAAATTACAAACTTTTTTTTTTTTTTGTGCACAAAGTTGTCACTAAATGATATATTGCTCAAACATGCCATGGGAATATGTGGAATTACACCCCAAAATACATTCTTCTGCTTCTCCTGAGTATGGGGATACCACGCGTGGGACTTTTTGGGAGCCTAGCTGCGCACGGGGCCACGAAAACCAATCACCGCCTTCAGGATTTCTAAGGGCGTAAATTTTTGATTTCACTCCTCACTACCTATCACAGTTTCGAAGGCCATAAAATGCCAAGATAGCACAAACCCCCCCCCCCCCCAAATGACCCCATTTTAGAAAGTAGACACCCCAAGCTATTTGCTGAGAGGCATGGTGAGTATTTTGCAGCTCTCATTTGTTTTTGAAAATGAAGAAAGAAAAGAAAAAATGTATTTTTTTTTTCTTTTTTCAATTTTCAAAACTTCATGACAAAAAGCGAGGTCTGCAAAATACTCACCATACCTCTCAGCAAATAGCTTGGGGTGTCTACTTTCCAAAATAGGGTCATTTGGGGGGGGGGGGGGGTTGTGCCATCTGGGCATTCCATGGCCTCCGAAACTGTGATAGGCAGTGAGGAGTGAAATCAAAAATTTACACCCTTAGAAAGCCTGAAGGCGGTGCTTGGTTTTTGGGGTCCCGTATGCGGCTAGGCTCCCAAAAAGTCTCACACATGTGGTATCCCCATACTCAGGAGAAGCAACAGAATGTATTTTGGGGTGTAATTTCACATATTTTCATGGCATGTTTGAGCAATATATCATTTAGTGACAACTTTGTGCAAAAAAAAAATTGTCTTTTTCTCGCAACTTGTGTCACAATATAAAATATTCCATGGACTCGACATGCCTCTCAGCAAATAGCTTGGGGTGTCTACTTTCCAAAATGGGGTCATTTGGGGGGGTTTGAACTGTCCTGGCATTTTATGCACAACATTTAGAAACTTATGTCACACATCACCCACTCTTCTAACCACTTGAAGACAAAGCCCTTTCTGACACTTTGTTTACATGAAAACATTATTTTTTTTTTGTAAGAAAATTACTTTGAACCCCCAAACATTATATATTTTTTTTAAAGCAAAGGCCCTACAGATTAAAATGGTGGGTGTTTCATTTTTTTTTTCACACAGTATTTGCGCAGCGATTTTTCAAACGCATTTTTGGGGAAAATACAATTTTTTTAAATTTTAATGCACTAAAACACACTATATTGCCCAAATGTTTGATGAAATAAAAAAGATGATCTTAGGCCGAGTACATGGATACCAAACATGACATGCTTTAAAATAGCGCACAAATGTGCAGTGGTGACAAACTACATACATTTTTAAAAGCCTTTAAAAGCCTTTACAGGTTACCAATTTAGATTTACAGAGGAGGTCTACTGCTAAAATTACTGCCCTCGATCTGACCTTCGCGGTGATACCTCACATGCATGGTGCAATTTCTGTTTACATTTGACGCCAGACCAACGCTTGCGTTCGCCTTTGCGCAAGAGCAGGGGGGGACAGGGGTGCTTTTTTTTTTTTCTTTATTTTTTTTTTGCTTTTTTATCTTATTTTTAAACTGTTCCTTTCATTTTTTTTTTTTTTTTTTTTTTTTTTTATCATTTTTATTGTTATGTCAGGGAATGTAAATATCCCCTATGATAGCAATAGGTAGTGACAGGTACTCTTTTTTGAAAAAAAATGGGGTCTATTAGACCCTAGATCTCTCCTCTGCCCTCAAAGCATCTGACCACACCAAGATCAGTGTGAAAAAATGCTACGTCTACGTCCCACGCTGTTAGCCGTATGAGATAGCGGTGATTTGGTCTGTTCGCGAGGCACCGAGGAGGGGGTGAGAACTGAGGGGCTGACGCCTGCACACCTCGAGTCCGCCGTGACCGTATCCCTGTATTGTGTGATCAAGTTACACCGATTTTTGCTGTGTTGGATTTTGTAAAAAGTGAGTGAACAATTGAAGAGTGGTAGTGTTTTAATAAAGCGGTTTTACTGGTTTACACTATTGGAGCACTTTATAATTTTACATGTGGAGTGTTTCCCATACACATTATTGGAGATCGGGCTGATCATCATACCCTATATCTGTGTGGTATAAAAGCGATTTAGCCTTGCACGCAAGTGCGGGCGTGTGGAGTCGGTGAGTGCGTTTCTTAAGGGAGTGGGTGCACTGAACACTCTGGTGTGGTGGAAGACATTAAGAAGACACTTACAATCAATTATTTCCCATTATATCCACGTATGATTATATGGACATTTTTTTGATTTAATCACCTTAAAATTACATGGTGCTTTAATTGTTTAACCACTTCAACACCGGCCCATAGTCAAATGATGGCCACAGATGGGATCTCCCATCCTGGGTGGCCGTCATATGACGTCCTGGGCTTTCTGGCCGTCTAGGGGGTGCGCGCGCGCGCGCACACCCGCCGCGTTGCTCGGGACCCGGTGCGTGTGCCCGGCGGCCGCGATGTCTGCCGGGCACCCGCGATTGCCCGTTAACCAAGCAGGACTGTGGATCTGTGTGTGTAAACACACAGATCCACGTCCTGTCAGGTGAGAGGAGACCGATCTGTGTTCCCAGTACAGAGGAACACTGATCGGTCTCCTCCCCTTGTGAGTCCCCACCCCCTACAGTTAGAATCACTCCCCTGGGAAACACATTTAACCCCTTGTGCCCCCCTAGTGGTTAACCCCTTCCCTGCCTGTCACATTTATACAGTAATCAATGCAATTTTATAGCATTGATCGCTGTATAAATGTGAATGGTCCCAAAAATGTGTCAAAAGTGCCTGATGTGTCCGCCATAATGTCGCAGTCATGGAAAAAAAAAAAAAAAAAAAAAAAAAAAAATCGCAGATAGCCGCCATTACTAGTAAAAATAAATAAATAAATAAATACATTTTTAAAAATGCCATAAATCTATCCCGTATTTTGTAGACGCTATAACTTTTGCGCAAACCAATCAATATACGCTTATTGATTTTTTTACCAAACATATGTAGAAGAATACGTATCGGACTAAACTGAGGAAAAAATTTGTTTTTTTTTTTTAAAAATTGGGATATTTATTATAGCAAAAAGTATAAAATATTGTGTTTTTTTCAAAATTGTCGCTCTTCTTTTGTTTATAGCGCAAAAAATAAAAACTGCAGAGGTAATCAAATACCACCAAAAGCTCTATTTGTGGGGAAAAAAGGATGTCAATTTTGTTTGGGTACAGCGTCGCACGACCGCGCAATTGTTTAACGTGCGACAGCGCTGAAACTAAAAATTGGTCTGGGAAGGAAGGGGGTGAAAATGCCCTGTATTGAACCGGTTAAACACATTATTTTGCACTAGTTTTTTTCAGTGAATATGTTCTGAACTGAACTATTTATCTACAGTAGCGCCACTAATTTTTCTTCTTTATGTCTATTGTGTTAATCATTTAGATATTTAGTAGAATCATATATTGTTTGAAAAGAATGATACCAAGATGATACCTAAACCAGCAGGCATCATTCTGGTATAACCACTCAAAGTCCAGCAACATACCAGTACGTTGCTGCTCTTTGTTGGGCATATATTGTATTTTTTTTTTCTTTTTCATGCAGCCTGTGGGCTGAATGAAAAAAAAGAGATTGATTGGTGGGTATGCCCACCATTAGAATACCTCCCTTCATCCACCCACTTCCAATGATGGGCATGCATGCACCATTTATATATCCCGAAGCATGGGGGCATCCGCCCCAAAAGTTAGGAGCAAATCGCTCCTCCGCCCCTGCTGCCCCCATGCTTCGGCATACATCACCTCCGACAGCGCTGGAGTCATGGCTTTATGTATCGTGGGAGCAAACGCTGTTGGAGTCAAGGTAAAAAAATCCGCGCTGCAGCTGAATGGCGTACCTGAAAACAAAAAAATGGTTAACAATAAAACACAGTAAACAGTAAAGTATAAAAAAATTGCATACCTGAAAAGCAAACATGATAAAACATAACAATAAAACATTGCAGAATAGAATACAGTAAAAAAGAGCAGCACAATAGAGAGAGAATAGAGAGAGAGAGAGAGAGAGAGAAAACAATAAAACGACAACTATTTTTGTTTTTTTTATATTTTTTTGTGGGTTTTTTTTTTTTTTACACTTTTTTTTGTAACTGTAACTTTTATAACTGTAACCGGTTCCAGATTCGGGTCTCTCAAAATGCGATGGCATCTTGGGAGAGCCTGTGAAAGTGTGTCTAGTCTGTGCAATGCTGTACCCTACGCTAATACTCAACTAGTGAATGGTAGCATTCAAAACATTCACCAATGCAAAGACCAGGATTGTCAGGACAGGAGGGACAATAATAGCGGGTGTCATGCCTGTATATCCGTGCTTGCTGCAGACACGACATCTTTTTGGGGGGGGGTTCGTTGGGTAGGGGTATTCGGGAGGACATAAAGAAAATGCCTCTCATGTAGCCGACTGCATTTGGTTGGGGATGTGAATGGGGGAAGTACGGGTGCTGCAGAAGTGGTGAGTTCCCAATTAGGATTGGCGAATGCAGCAGGAAGGGCATTATGGGCATGACGGGCCTGTGTTTGTCTTCTTCTTGGTGGCAGCGGGACAGTACTTGTGCTTGCCACCTCACCAGCTTGAACTGCACTTATGGGACTCGCCACGTCACCAAGTGTTACTGCAGTGCTGGTTTGACCACGACCGGGGTGTACTAGGCCGCTGGTGCTTGCCAGTTCACCAAAACGCTACCAAAAAAACTGTTAGGGATTGCAGGGATCAGGCCTGACTCTGCGAACGCTGCAGTTATGCGTTTAGTGTTTTGTAAGTGACAGTGATCGATCGATACTGCACTTGGGTGGGCTGGGCTGGGCGGAGGGGCAAAACGCAGGTGCTAGCAGGTATCTGGGCTGATCCCGCTAACACTGCATTTTTGGGAACCCTAAACTGCTGGGGACGCTAGTATAGATCTGATCGGATCAGATATTGATCCGTTCAGATACTATACCACTAAGGGAGGTGTACGGTGCGTGCGTGGGTGTTAGCGCTACTGCCACTAACCTGACGCTGCTTGGGGCTGGTGCTTGCCAGTTCACCAAAACGCTACCAAAAAAACTGTTAGCGATCGCAGGGATCAGGCCTGACTCTGCGATCGCTGCAGTGATGTGTTTAGTAAGTGACAGTGATCGATCGATACTGCACTTGGGTGGGCTGGGCAGAGGGGCAAAATGCAGGTGCTAACAGGTATCTGGGCTGATCCCACTAACACTGCGTTTTTGGGAACCTAAACTGCTGGGGACGCTAGTATAGATCTGATCGGATCAGATATTGATCTGTTCAGATACTATACCACTAAGGGAGGTGTATACTGCGTGCGTGGGTGTTAGCGGTACTGGCACTAACCTGACGCTGCCCGGGGTGACGCAGACCCTATCTGACCCTAAAACCTAACATATATCACCGCCGGGCGATCAGGGGGTTAAACCTTTATTAGGTAATAAACGGCGGGTGCCCTGACACTATAAAAAATAAACTAACCAGCGTCACCCGTAACAGTGATACGGTGATCACTGGTGAAAGGGTTAACTAGGGGGCAATCAAGGGGTTAAAACCTTTACTAGGTAGTATATGGTGGTCCCTGACGCTATAAAAAGCTGACGGCGAACCTAAATACTTATCTCCCCAACTAGCGTCATCAGTGACACTAATACAGCGATCAGAAAAACGATCACTTAGTGACACTGGTGACAGGGGGTGATCAAGGGATTAAAACTTTATTAGGTGGGTATCCTAGACCTAAAGGGGGCTAACACTAACTGCCCTACCACTTATAACTGTCACAAACTGACACCAATGAAGTAATCAGCAAAAAAAAAACTGCTATTGGTGTCACTGTGACAGGGGGGTGATCGGGGGGGTGAAATGTGTGCCTAGTTTGTTTTACTGTAAGTGTAGTGTTGTGCACTTACTCAGATGTCTTCTCTCCTCAGTGCCGGAACGGAAAATACCGACTCGAGGAGAGATGACATCACTTCCTCTGCCATTGTTTACATTACAGCAGCAGAAGAAGATTTTCATTCGTTGGGAGCGATCGCGAGGAGGTTGCCACGAATGAGTGGTCTCCCCCTCAGCCTGGATCGCTCCCCTAACGAAGCCGACTACCTCGGGCACCGGGGGGGAGGGCGATGCGCCCCCCGCCCACGGCAGGCAGATCACGTACCAGGTACGTGATTTTGCCTGCCCGTGCCATTCTGCTGCATTATATCTGCGTTAGGTGATCGGAAAGTGGTTAAAGAGAAGAGTGTTCAGGAATCTCCTAAAGGCAAACAGAGTAGAATAAAAAAATAGAAAGAAATCCTGCGAGCCACCACTGTCTAGATGCTTAAAGTGGTTTAAATAACCCAAAAAGACTAATGGTATTAAGCCTGTCACATGTATCGTGAAAGATAAATAAATTATCTAAAAGCTGCTAGCGTTGAACATGTCACATATATCGTGCAAAGATAAATACATTAATTGAATACGCTGCGTATTGTAGTGTATACTAAAACTAAGTAAATTTAATCAAATTAATATAATAAATGGATATGATATACACACAAAACCCATTTAAAGTGCCTCGTGTATAACTGTGTTTAAAACCATAAACATAAATAACCTATAGAAAAAAAAAGTGCTCCTGTGCAATATATAGTGTCCAAATAGGTTGTGAATGACCGTGCTGAATATAAACAGCACTGCAGGGGATATGTGATTCAAATCATAAGACAAAGTGCTCATGTGCATAAAAATCTAGTAAGAGAAGATAACCATACAGGTTGGGATAGGGAGTGCTAGAGAATGAAAGAGGTTCTGAAGAAGTCCTGTAAGTGTGCAAAGATGGAAGTTACTAGGAAGCTAGAGGGCAGGAGGTCTTGGAAGGTCAAAGAGGACAGTTGGCATTCAGCTCCCTGCTGGGGTGCAGTCATTTTCAACAAGAGTTTGCCAGAGGAAAGATCATAACACGTAGGTCATCGGTCAATGTCAATTATGGGCAAGCAAAAGGGTTTGCAAGACTTTGACAAGGGCACATTTTAATGTCTAGAAGACTGGGTCAGAGCAGCTCCAAAACTGCAGCTCTTGTTGGATGTTCCTGGTTTGCAGTGGTCAGGACCTACCAAATGTGGTCCAAGGAAGGAAGAAACAGCAAACTGGCGACAGGGTCATGGGTGGCCAAGGCTCAATGATGAACACGAGGAGTGAAGGCTGGCCTGTGTAGTCTGATAGAGGAGCTACTGTAGCTCAAATTGCTGATGAAAGAGTTCCCATAGAAAGGTGAAACACACAGTGCATTGTAGTTTGGGGCTGTTTAGCCACAGACCAGTCAGGGTGCCCGTGCTGACCTGTGCCCACAGCCAAAAGTGCCTACAATGGGCATGTGAGCATCAGAACTGGCCCACGGAGCAATGGAAGAGGGTGGCCTGGCCTGAGGAGTTTAGGAATGGTTTGAGTTGCTGACTAGGCCACCAAATTCTCCAGATCTCAATCCAATCGAACATCTTTGAGATGTGCTAGAAAAACAAGTCCAATCCATGGAGGGCCCCATTTTGCAACTTACAGGGCTTAAAAGATTTGCTACTGATGAATTGATGCCAGATACCACGGCATGCCATCAGAGGTCTAGTGGAGTTTGCGCCTTGATGGGTTATCATAATGTTATGGCATTATAGGGACATTGTTATATTGCAGTCTTTTCTGCGATAAATAGCCTGCCTGCTTGTTTTTTTTGTAAAATGCCTTAATGTGCCACTTTAAAGGGGACTTTCAGATTCCAGCTCCTTCCACAGGCCCTCTTGTCCACTGGGACAGGGATGTGGGGGAAGAGGTTCTTCTCTTCAACACAGGGACATAGTACTTTGCTGCCCTGCCAAGGTACCACCCCTATATTAAAGGAAAGTGGCCTGGTATGGTTCAGAAGGGGGGTGTATACCCATTGCCCCCTTCCTGTCCAGCCTGGTTGCCATGAATTTGGGGGGAATTTTTCTTTCTAAATGTCCCTTCCCTCAATTAATTGTGTATTTTTAATGTTGCTCTTTAAGGCTGTTTGCACACATGGCATCTAACTCCTGTGCCTCCAAACCTGGCATTTTATTGTGCCAAGGAGGCACAGGTGCAGCATGCGGCCTTGCTGCCTGCAGCCTATCAAAGTCTACAGCAGGCTGAAATATGATGTGACTGGCCAATGCAAAACACTGTACCGAGTGGTACTCATGCTTAGTGCTGTGTATGTTTAGGAACAGAAATCTTCGAACACACAGAACCCTAAGGCTGGGTTCACACTATTGCAAATTGGATGTGGGTTCCCCGTAGGGTTTTGCATTTTAAAAATTCCATTCATTCATAGCAGTAATTATACAGTGATGTATGTATTTTGCAGTGGATTCAGAGGTCAGTAGCAGAAGCTCCTAGCTATTTTCCTATTACTTTTTGCATAGAGATCACCTATGATAATTCTGATGTGCCTCCAGCTAATTGAGATATCTTGTCCTCCAGAAGGAGCTGTCATGCCATCTGCACTTTCACTTAAATTAATGGACTTCTACTTCAGTGATTTTGAGCTCTCTGACATGGAATTCAGCGGTTCAACGGAGTTGACTAAAGGACAGAAAGTGTGGATGCAAATGGGTTTGTTAATGCGGTAATAAACCCAAAACAAAAAGTTATTTTGTTGCAGCTCATTAGATGTGGTGGATGCGTTAGGTTTTTTTTTTTTTTGGGCTTTTCCTCCTGTTTTTACCTGGTGATCTGGCAAGTAAAGCATTTCATGTACTGTGTTCCCTGTATATAGCCAATAAAGAGTGACAAGAGGAGTGTACCGTTTGGCCGTTTTTTTTTTTTTTAACTATGATCTGGCTAATAACACCTGCTGTATTATACAGACACCACATTGGATAAAAGGAGCACAGGGGGCACCTTTGGACAGCAGCATTGTCAGTCAGGGGTGAGGGGAGCGTTAGATGTACTAGCAGATTTAAAAACACCAAACAAATTGAAGCTGAACTCCAGCTCACACTTCATAAGCAATTACAGCAAACCGTTTTTTTTGAATTTTTGGGATAAATACATTTTTGGGGATTTGCATAAATAAATAAAAGCTGATCATTGTATGCATTCCTGTCAGTGTTAGGGCACTTTTACACAACTGCCGGAGTCCGCCTGCTCAAAGGGGGATCTCTCCGCTGAACCCTGCTGAGCAGGTGGATGACTGGTCTGTGTCCGCTCCACTTATGCAGAATGGACACTTTTTTCTATGGGCGGTTGTATATAAACGGACCGCTTGTCTGTTTACATCTGTCTGTCATCCGTTCCAATAGATGGATGGGGAACAGTCTGTTTTTAGCGGACATGATCAGATAACACCCGCCACTTAAAGCGGAAGTAAACCCATCCATAAAACAGTTACCTTTCCGGCACGTGCCGGAAATGTAACACTCCCATTGGTTGTGCTACCTTTCCGGCACGTGCCGGAAATGTAACACTCCCATTGGTTGTGCTCTCAACCAAACTGTCAAACCATCCAATGGGAGGTGTCATAACGGATCACATGTGCAGCATCATGGCAGTTCTAGACTAAACAGAGGCCAAGATGGCGGCTTCCTTGGCTGAAAACGATAGGAGGGTTTACTTCCACTTTAAGGCAATGGAGGGTCCGATCAGGTCCACCTAAAAAACTGACAGGCGGACCCAATCGGTCCCCCCATGTGAAAGGGGCCTTAAATGGTTTGTCTCATCCCTGTAACTGATACATTGGCAAGGAGAGCTTGTTCTTTTGAAAATCAACAGACTTACTGTCCAGATCACCAGATGAAAAGAAGGAAAACCTAAAAAAGAAAACAAACGCAGCCATCGCATCTAAGAATTGGTAAACTGCAATATAATGAATGTTTGCTTTTGGGTTTCATTTTGAGTCTAATCACTAGTGATGTACCACATGGCTCTGTACTAGGTCCCGTTCTGTCAAATTTGGTTGTTAGTGTTGTAACTGAAAGTTTGCTGGGCACAAAGATGTGCAATAGGGTTGATTTTTCTAGAGGTTTGTAACATAGAAATTATTTGAAGATTAATGACAGCAATTGACACTGCAATTTAAGGTTTCTAAAGGCAAAAGAATGGAAAAAATAACTTTTAGCAAGAGCACAGTGTTGGCCAGAACTACAAAAAAAAAAAAAAAAAAAATGTAGTGTTCATTTCAGAGGATAGCAAAATAATAAAAAAAAAGTTGACCAGGCAGCAGGGAAAGCATCATTGTGGGGAAGATACTGAACGCTCTAATGTGGCATTAAGAAGATTTCAGAGTTCATGTGAAGGTGTTTCAGATCTAGTAGCTGCCAAGTCAGCTGTTGGATGAGCACTAATCATTTAAAGCTTCTTAAGCACTTCCATAAGGGGCCTATTCTGGCACTTCTCTCCTACATGTAAAAATTACTCAGAGCCCCAAACAGTATATATGTTTTTTAAGCAGACACCCTAGGGAATAAAATGGTGGTTGTTGCAACTTTTTATGTCACACGGTATTTGCACAACAATTTTTCAAGTGCGTTTTTTTTTTTTTTTTTTAAAACAAAACAGTTTCATGAATTAAAAAAATAACAAAAAAACAGTAAAGTTAGCCCATTTTTTTTGTATAAATGTGAAAGATGATGTTAGGCTAAGTAAAAAGATACCCAACATGTCACGCTTTAAAATTGCACACACTTGTGTAGGGCTGCAACTAACGATTATTTTCATAATCGATTAGTTGGCCGATTATTGTGTCGATTAATCGATTAATAACCTTAAAAAAAAGTGTACAATTTAATTAATATGTAAAGTTTTAAAAAAAAGGCAATTTATTCTCAAATATCACTATGCAGTGGTAAATATAAATAACCAACTATATGGTTAGGGAGCAAAATATCAAATCCACTCTGAGAATAACAGACAGAAGAGATATATACTGTATAAACTATTAGAGGAGATATACTGTATAAACTATTAGAGGAGATATATACTGTATATACTATTAGAGGAGATATACTGTATATACTATTAGAGCAGATATACTGTATATACTATTAGAGCAGATATACTGTATATACTATTAGAGCAGATATACTGTATATACTATTAGAGAAGATATATACTATTAGAGGAGATATATACTGTATATACTATTAGAGAAGATATATACTGTATATACTATTAGAGGAGATATATACTGTATATACTATTAGAGGAGATATACTGTATATACTATTAGAGCAGATATACTGTATATACTATTAGAGAAGATATATACTGTATATACTATTAGAGGGTGAATCTGGTAATTATCATCAGATTCAGAGATCAAATTTTTTTATTAAAAAACAAACCATGTCTTCCTTCAAAAAAAAAATGTAATTTTAAGAACGTTCATTCGATTTTCTAATCGTTAGTGGGGTCAAATCGACGTTCGTTTTCAACAACAGTGACGGAAAAATTTAGAAATAGAAAACTTCTTGGTCAAAGGAATTTTCAGACAGTGGATGTGGTTTTCGTTCAGAAATTACATTCATTTTAAAAACAGAATGTTAAAAACAAGTGAAAATTTCAAACAACATTCTTTCATTCAGCGAATGTACAAAGATTTTTCGTCTGAATATTCTTGTCTGAAAATTGATCCGTGTGGCCAGCATAAGGCTCGGTACACACCTATGCAGTTTGCTTTTACGTTTAGTAACATAATGGGATTAAAAAAACTAGCCCTTTATAGTACAAAAAAAGCAGATAATCACTACTGTAAGGGGTTCATTTTTTTTTACTGTAGAACTGTGAAAGTAATATTTACAGTAGCAATTTGCTCTTTTTGTACTATAAAGGGCTCATTTTAGTTTTTTTTAACCCCATTATGTTACTGGCCGATTAATCGATTATGAAAATAGTAATCGATTAATTTCATAATCGATTAGTTGTCGATTAATCGATTAGTTGTTTCAGCCCTACACTTGTGGAATGGCACCAAACTTTGGTACTTAAAAATCTCCATACGCGACTCTTAATTTTTTTACAGGTTACCAGTTTAGAGTTACATAGAAGGTTCAGTGCTAGAATTGTTGCTCTTGCTAACGCACGCGGCAATACCTCACATGTGTGATTTGAAAGCAGTTTACATATGCGGGCGCGACTTACGTGTGCGTCTGCTTCTGGGAATGGGGGCGCTTTAATTATTTTTTATTGCACTTATATTTTTTTATTTTTACACTTTCTCTTTACATTTAATTTTTGATCACTTTTATTCCTATTACAAGGAATGTAAACATCTCTTGTAATAGGAATGGTACGTGAGAGGTCCTTTTTATGGAGAGATCTGGAGTCTACAAGACCCCAAATCTCTCTTCCAGGCTGGAAAGGTTAAGATAAAAAAAATAAAAATAAACAAACAATCTCTTTCTGTCCAGCCGAGTTCTCGGCTTTGTTTACTTCTGCTGGCCAGACATGACGTCATAACGTCACTCCCGGGCCTCCGAAGGTCATAGAGGTGACTGGGGACCATCTGGTCACTGGAAATCTCTATGATCAACGTCCGGCAGTGGCGGATTCTTTCTCTGGCTTGCCAATCGCACAGGCGAGCCAAGAGAAGCTAAGTGGAGAGTGATGGATGAAGGGCGCGTGATCAAGCTCACATCAAAACATATAAAATTTATTTCAGAGGAAATAAAGAGCAAATAAAAACAGTTGAATAATACCAATACTACGTATCATGCAAACAGGTGACAAAATGTAAAAGACATCAAAAATTAAAAATGGGTTAGAAATATCAAGAGCCCATGTTAAGGCAGGTATTTAGAGTTGGCTAACGCGTTTCGAGGATGACCTCTTCATCAGAGCCTGTTTGAGAACCAGGGTGCAGTCTCTATATGCCAGTAGGCCAAAGTATGTACATCAACATGATGGTTAGTTGGACAAAGCGGCCTGAAATGGAAGATGCGATTTTCTGTGTTCCATACCAGTCCACCTTCAAGCGTTCTATGTGATAGTAGATGGTGTGTGGGTTCTCCTTTAAGTATGTAGAGAGATGGTTATGGGGTGGTGTGAACCTGTCACTGGCTGGGTGGAGGGGAGATCTTTTGACTTGTAAAACTGGCATATAGAGACTGCACCCTGGTTCTCAAACAGGCTCTGATGAAGAGGTCATCCTCGAAACGCGTTAGCCAACTCTAAATACCTGCCTTAACATGGGCTCTTGATATTTCTAACCCATTTTTAATTTTTGATGTCTTTTACATTTTGTCACCTGTTTGCATGATACGTAGTATTGGTATTATTCAACTGTTTTTATTTGCTCTTTATTTCCTCTGAAATAAATTTTATATGTTTTGATGTGAGCTTGATCACGCGCCCTTCATCCATCACTCTCCACTTAGCCTTACCTGACCACCCCGGGGTCATTCTCTGGGCAGCGGGACAAGCAATACCATCTCCTCTAGCTTCGCTACAGTTTACAATACTACTCTTCTCAAAACCAAATCAGACCCTCACAAGCGCAGGAGTAATTTTTTCCTTGTCCACAATCTGAGCCAAGAGAAGCACCAGAGGGCGGTGGGAGTGGGGTGTCCCCTCCTGCCGCCTGTAAGAACGATCAAACGGTTGAACTGCTGATATGATTGTTCTTAACGTGCACAGAATCTCTGGCTGTAAAAGATGATATCTGAATGATGCCTGAAGCTGCAGGCATCATTCAGCTATCCCCACTCATATGACGTCCTTGGGCTGGAAGTGGTTAGAGTACTGTGCAGTCGCCAATCAATCATTCACCCAGCTACAATATCCTATTCATATAGGAGACCACACATCAACTGGAAATGTTGAGATTAATATAAGAGACTCACCAACGTAACCTTTTTTACATAAAAATAAGAAAACCTACAACCACCAACCAGGAAATATCTAAATTAATATACAAAAATCTAAATCAGAACCAACCTGGCAACATTTAGATCAAGGGTCTCCAAACATTTCTATCTGAAGGGCCACATTGTATTTTTTACAAATACTTGCGGGACACATAAAATCAGTTTTATATACGAATGAATGAAGTTTAACAAAATAAATAAGTTTTAATTATCATATGATTCAGAACAGAGAGAGAACTTCAGTAAAACAAAACAATTCCAAGTAAACTTGAGCCCATCAGAACCTTACATGACTGCCGCATCAGATTCCCCCCTTACTTTAGGGTCACTATCAGAGTCCCTTGCTTACAACAGAGTCTACCCTTACACACTTACAACATGGCTGGGAGCCATCCTCCTTTAAATTCTGTGCCAAGCGCGCCTCACCGGTCCAAGTAACCAACAACGGTAAAATCACAGCCTGTCTGGGGAATCAGTGATGGAGACTGGGGACGACGACGACTATGAAAGCTGGGGAGAAACAGAGAGCACAGCCTGACCTGAAGACCTGTTTGCAACTTGTGTGAGAGGCAACCGACCCAAGGTGGGTACATTAAATCATGCAGAGGGCCACATTTGGCCCCCAGGCCATAGTTTGGATATCCCTGATCTAGATAAAAGAAAGAGACCCACACATCTAGAAATATGTAGATTTATACTTAACCCCCACCCCTTCCCAGATATACAATAAGACCCACCACCCATTTAGATTAACACACCAACCTGGAGATATGCAAAAGGACCGAGTCAACCCACTTGGAAATATCTAAAGGATGAGATTCACCCACCATATATGTAGGAAAATACAGGACACATGCTTGTCAATGTGGCAATATTTTCCACAGTATAGGTTTTACATGCTACTAGAAAAGGTTTCAAAATAATTATAAAAACAGTAACAATGCACAAAAAAGGGGAATAAATGCCCTGAGTGGACCCTTCACATGCATAGAGAAGGGGACCAGGGCATGTGGCCATTCTTGTCATAGGAATGGGTGGGCAGAGGAGATGGGAAGACATTGGGAATATAAAACAAGAAAATATAACAATGAATTCATGTCTGAGAGTCAATGAGGATTCTCAGAGTGTGGAGATCATTGGCGGGAGAACATGTTCAAACTTGTTCTCCGCCGATTATCTCTGTTTCATAAACCGTTTATGAGCTGAGATCAGTTTCATAAACGGACACCTATGTTACTTATACAAATTTTTTTCACCATTTCCATTTTCGCATATTCTCCTGAAACCTTTCACCATAAAGGCCAAAGTGAGTGTAAGGAGCAGTGTAGCTCATTTTGGGGGAAGAACATCAATGCACTAGTGTTGCTTCACATGCACACGGTCCACTTTTCCCAATGATGACAACGCTTGGGTAATATGCTTGTTTGGTGCCCCTCAAGGCAGACACAAAGACCCAACACTGCAGCACCTTCTACCCCTTAGGTAGCACTAGACCAGTCTTTCTACCATGGAGAAACGCTTGAGTTTTTAGGTCTCAGGGAACCCCCACTAAAATAGTTCGACATATATCTCATGGTACATTAGCTTGATCAGCATGGTGTAGAGACTTTTGATAAACTATGTGGTTAAGTTTATAACCATGAAAAAAAAAAATAAATCAGCAAAAAAAACAAGTCATTGAAAACTGTAGTGCCCCCTACATTGGGGGTCAATGTAGAAGTTACTCCTTATATTGATGTCAGTGTAGGCAGGAGATCAATCTGCCATAGCTCTTTTCTCAATGAACCCCTAGCATCCCCTAGAACACCAGGGTTCCTTGGATCCATGATTGGGAAAGGCTGCACTAAAGAGTGGAAACAAAAAAGACAAAGACAAAATGGAAGGCGCACACACCTAGAGCTAGGCTCTGAGGAAGGGGGTGCGCCCCCAAAACGCGTCAACTGCACCCCGTGATACGATTTAGCACATGTCTCTACACTGTGTGATTTTATGGCTCATTAAGAGTTGCTTTTTGTGAATACCCACTTTTTATGGATTTTATCATTCATTAAATGTCATTGGTAATGCACTAAGTGTGTGCGCCTTCCATTTTGTCTTTACTGTAGTTTCCATCGGATTACCCCATCTGAGGAAGGCAGCATCCACCCAGTCTTGGGATATTGATGTCCCTGTTGCCCTTCACTTTAGAAGACCCCGTAGCAGTGGAAGTGACTGTCTTTTCGTGCACTAAAGAGTGGTTGGACTACAGGTTTATCGATCTGTAGCTGCACTTCTAAACAGTTGCACAATCTATGAAGAAAGATGTGGGAAGTACAATGCAGACACCAATCGCAACAGCTTATCCTAGAGAAAACAAAAACAATTGGACAAGGTTTTCTAAACTGCTATTCGGCTATTCCTCTGAGTAGTCTTGGTAAGCGATGTCTACTTCTGCTATAGTGAATAGTGACATGGTCCACTGGCCATAGGACATGTACTCTATTGGCACCTTTACTCCCAATAACCATTAAACTAACAGACGTTTCACCTCCACACAGCACCCACAAATCACACTCTAGAATGTATATGAAAAGATCATTACACTCCAAACACAAAAATACATATAAAATATTTACCAAGAACAAGCAGAAAGCCTTACATCTCCGCATCGTGTATTAATAGGAATTTCTGGATATGAAAGACTGACTGTATATCACAGTGATTTTTGTGCATAATGCACACTGCCATCCCACACACTGCACAGACTTGGTTGTCCTGGATACAAGAAGAGATGGCAAAGTCTACCCTCTTCATACTGGCACTGCTGGTAAAGACAATGCTCACGGGGCTCAGTTACATATTCAATATTATTCTAGGATATGTCAGAGAATGACCTCCACTAATAACATACAATGCGGTACATTGAACATGAGACAAGGCTACTTACAACATGTTATTCCGAGATATGTCAGAGAAATGACTCCCACACTGCATATACAATATGGTATACTGAACAGGAGACCTAACAACATACAACATAGTACTCCTCTCTTCTGGGATATGTAAAATAATCATCCCCACACACTACTGCACACGGTTAATCCGTTGTAATACAAATCAGAACAATAGAGAATTGTTCCATTGCTGCTGCCATTATTTACTTTGTAAATGGCCCCCGGGAAAGAGCAGAACATTCTCTACAATGTGGACAGAGTCTCACCCTATTCAGACCCAAAACAGTTCTCCAGACGCCATTGTGTGTAGACTTAAATGTGTATGTACAGCACAGAAGAACTGGAACCTGCAGATTTCTGAGCAACACACTGCTCCCCATAATACACACACACACACACACACTGATCACCATAATATACACACTGCTCCCCATAATACACACACACACACACACACACACACACACACACTGATCACCATAATATACACACTGCTCCCCATAATACACACACACACACACACACACACACACACACACACACACACACACACACACTGCTCACCATAATATACACACTGCTCCCCATAATACACACACACTGCTCACCTCTGTAAGACACACTGCACCCCATAACATACACACTGCTCCCCATAATACACACACACTGCTCCCCATAGTATACACACTGCTCCCCATAATACACACACACTGCTCACCTCTGTAAGACACACTGCTCCCCATAACACACACACTGCTCACCTCTGTAAGACACACTGCTCCCCATAATATACACACACTGCTCCCCATAATATACACACTGCTCCCCATAATACACACACACTGCTCACCTCTGTAAGACACACTGCACCCCATAACATACACACTGCTCCCCATAATATACACACACACACTGCTCACCTCTGTAAGACACACTGCTCCCCATAATATGCACACTGCTCCCCATAATACACACACACTGCTCACCTCTGTAAGACACACTGCTCCTCATAATACACACTGCTCCCCATAATATACACACACTGCTCACCTCTGTAAGACACACTGCTCCCCATAACCCACACACTGCTCACCTCTGTAAGACACACTGCTCCCCATAATATACATACTGCTCCCCATAATACACACACACACACACACACTGCTCACCTCTGTAAGACACACTGCTCCCCATAATACACACACTGCTCACCTCTGTAACACACACACTGCTCCCCATAATATACACACTGCTCACCTCTAACACACACTGCTCCCCATAATACACACACTGCTCACCTCTGTAACACACACTGCTCCCCATAATATACACACTGCACCCCATAATATACACACACTGCTCACCATAATATACACACACTGCATCCCTATGTAACACACACTGCTCCCCATAATATACATAGATACTGCTCCCCATAATATACACAGACACCTCGTCCCTCTGCAACATGCACTGCTCCCCATAGTACACACAGACACTACATTCCTCTGAAGCACACACTGCTCCCCATAATACACATACTGCCCCCAATAACACTACTGCCTCTCCCTTAACACAAACACACCCTGCCCCCAACCCATGACAAAACACACAACCCCCCCCCCCCCAACATACCATACACACTACTACCCCTCTATTTACATTATATATATATATATATATATATATATATATATATATATATAATATATATATACACACACACACACACTCTGCAGCCTCACTAATGATACACACCACCTCCCCCCACCCCCCAAGCACATACACGTTACGTCCCAATCACACCAGAATATAGGCTACACAACTACACCCAAATGCCACCCACTCGACATGTTAAACCCTCTCCCTACGTTACCCACGAAGCTGCATCCCCCCCCCCCCCACCATACAAATCTCACACACCGCTGCCTCCCCTATATAACACACCCACACCTCTTGCCCCTCCACCCGATACAACATTCCTACCTTCACCGCTGCCCCACAACACACAAACACTGCTGTCCCTCTCATACAACACACCCACACCACATCCCCCCCCCCCCCCCCATACAACACACTGCTGCCCCCACCCGCCCCGCCATGCCATGCAACAAGCCCACACAACAGCTTTGCCCATACCATACACCCACACAACTGCCCCTCTGACATAAAAACACATCCACTTGCACCTCTTCCCCCCCCCCCCCCCCCGATAACACACCCACATTGCTACCCCACAATATAAAAAACACACGCACACTGCTACTCCTCCCATATTACACAGCCACACTATAATATAAAACACACACACACTGCTAGCACCCCCCCCCCCCCAGATCACACCCACACTGCTACCCCACAATATAAAAAACATACACACACACTCACAAAACACTGCTGCCCCCCCCCCCCCAATACAAAACACCTGTTTAGCAACCGCCCCCCCCCCCCCATCAAACTCACACTGCAGTAAAACACATCCATACCACTGCCCCCCCCCCCCCTACATAAACCACTGCCTCCCCTCTTCCCCGTCACACACTGCTCTGACCCCCCACCCCATATAACACACTCACATCACTGCTCCCCCATAAACAAACACTGCTGCCCCACACTCCATTTAAAACACCCCCACACTGCTGCCTCCCTACCCCCAATACAACACACCGCTTCCTCCCCGCCCCCAATACAACACACCTCCACACCGCTGCCCTCACCTCCAATACAACACCCCCCCACACCGCTGCCCCCACCCCAATACAACACACCCCCACACCGCTGCCCCCACCCCAATACAACACACCCCCACACCGCTGCCCCCACCCCAATACAGCACACCCCCACACCGCTGCCCCCACCCCAATACAACACACCCCCACACCGCTGCCCTCACCCCCAATACAACACACCCCCACACCGCTGCCCTCACCCCCAATACAACACACCCCCACACCGCTGCCCTCACCCCCAATACAACACACCCCCACACCTCCACACTGCTGCCCCCACCCCCAATACAACACACCCCCACACCGCTGCCCTCACCCCAATACAACACACCCCCAATACAACACACCCCCCACACAGCTGCCCCCACCCCCAATACAACACCCCCCCACACCGCTGCCCCCACCCCCAATACAACACACCCCCACACCGCTACCTCCACTTCCAATACAACACACCTCCACACTGCTGCCCCCACCCCCAATACAACACACCCCCACACTGCTGCCCACACCGCTTCCCCCACCCCAATACAACACACCCCCACACCGTTGCCCCCACCCCAATACAACACACCTGCACCACTGCCCCTGATCCTCTCCCCCACCCCCAAATCACAGACATTTTGTGTTTACATCCTGATCCCTCATACATTCCACTGTAGAATGGTACAACAAGCCCTCCTCACCCTATGAAGACAATCATTGGAGCCATCACATCCATCTGTGTCACCCCCAATAACCATGAGCCCAGAATAACAGCTGATGGTGTAACATAAAGAAGGATACTGTACAGAGGAGCAGCTCTGCAGATTATCAGCTCCACGGTGCAGCAGGTCTCCGATATCAGCGTTACACAAGAGCCGTCCTGTACAGTGTGACACAAGGGAGCATTCACAGCAGATCAGGCTTATTTGCAAATCATACAAATCTCTCCTCCGCTTTCCATATCACACGCTGTAACTGCCATCTGGGTCTCACAGCCCTCCATATCACACTGTACCTGCCATCCGGGTCTCACAGCCCTCCAACATTAAAAGACAACTTGTGTTCAGCAGCTGAACAGCACCCATTGTGCATCCGACTGACAGCTTAGTCACTATGGAAACCTTCCCAAACAAAGAGTGATGCTAATTCCCACCACCCGCAGCATGTGTGATTACAAAAATATCCCTTATTCCAGGTCCTACAAAAGAATTTATAACGTCTGCACACCGCTACACCTTCTATACATCCATTCAGGACTGGGTATACAGTACTATAAAAAACAATTGTCACCTTGGAAGTTTTAATGTCTAATTGTAACAATAAAAATACTAGACATGTTATACTTACCTGCTCTGTGTAATGGTTTTGCACAGAGCAGCCCCAATCCTCCTCTTTTCAGGTCCATTTGCTGGTGTTCCTGGCCCTTCCCCTCCACACTGAAAAGTGTGGCGTACATTTGTATTTAGCCCCCTTTACTGTGATAAAATTGGAACCAATTACCTTCAGAAATCACCCAATTAGTAAATGGTGTCCACCTGTGTGTAATTTAATCTCAGTATAAGTACAGCTGTTCTGTGAAGCCCTCAGAGGTTTATTAGAGAACCTTAGTGAACAAACAGCATCATGAAGGTCAAAAGGAACACACCAGGCAGGTCAGGGATAAAGTTGTGGAGAAGTTTAAAGCAGGGTTTGGTTATAAAAAAAATATCCCAAGTTTTGCACATCTAACGGAGCACTGTTCAATCCATCATCCGAAAATGGAAAGAGTATGGCACAATTGCAAACCTACCAAGACATGGCCACCCCCCTATACTAAACAGGCTGAGCAAGGAGAGCGTTAATCAGAGAAGCAGCCAAGAGGCCCATGGTAACTCTGGAGGAGCTGCAGAGATCTACAATTTAGGTGGGAGAATCTATCCACAGAATAACCTTTAGTCATGCACTCCACAAATCTGGCCTTTATGGAAGAGTGGCAAGAAGAAAGCCATTGATAAAAGGGAAAGCCATAAGAAGTCCCCTTTGCAGTTTGCCAGAAGCCTTGTGGGGGACACAGCAAAATGTGTGGAAGGTGCTCTGGTCAGATGAGAATAAAATTGAACTTTTTGGCCTAAGTGTGGCAGAAAACTAACACTGCACATCACCCTGAACACACCATCTTCACCGTGAAACATGGTGGTGGCAGCATCATGTTGTGGGGATGCTTTTCTTCAGCAGGGACAGGGAAACTGGTCAGAGTTGATGAGAAGATGGATAGAACCAAATACAGGGCAATCTTAAGCCGTGTACACACGAGCGGAATGTCCGACAGAAAAAGTCAGACGGAAGCTTTTTATCGTCTATTCCGATCGTGTGTATGCCTCATCGGACTTTCTTTTTCGAAAATTCTGACGGACCTAGAAATAGAACATGTTCTAAATATTTCCAATGAAACCAATTCCTATCGGGAAAACCGCTCGTCTGTATGCTGTTCTAAAGGACCAAAAACGACGCTTGCTCTGAAGCAAGTACGAGACGGAAGCTATTGGCTACTGGCTATTGAACTTCCTTTTTCTAGGTCAGTCATAAGTGTTGTATGTCACCGCGTTCTGGACGGTCGGACTTTGGTTTGACCGTGTGTAGGCAGGACCGCTTGAATGGAAGTCCGTCGGACTTCCATCGGAGAAACCTTCGGAGTTTATTCTGACAGCAAAACCGGTCGTGTGTACAGTGCATTAGAAGAAAACCTGTTAGAGTCTGCAAAAGACTTGAGACTGGGGCAGAGGTTCACCTTCCAGCAGGACAACAACCCTTAATATACAGCCAGAGCTACAATGGAATGGTTTAGATCAAAGCATATTCATGTGTTAGAATGGCCCAGACAAAGTCCAGACTTAAATCCAATTAAGAGTATGTGGCAAGACTTGAAAATTGCTGTTCACAGACGCTCTCCATTTATTCTGACATAGCTTGAGCTATTTTGCAAAGAAGAATGGGCAAAAATGTCACTCTCTAGATGTGCAAAGGTAGAGACATCCCCAAAAGGACTTGCAGCTGTAATTGCAGCGAAAGGTGGTTCTACAAAGTATTGACTCGGGGGGGCTGAATACAAACGCACGCCACAATTTTCAGATATTTATTTGTAAAAAAAATTTTGAAAACCATTTATCATTTTCCTTCCACTTCACAATTACGTGCCACTTTGTGTTGGTCTATCCAATAAAATACATTTACGTTTTTGGTTGTAATATGACAAATTTTGGACAATTTCAAGGGGTATGAATACTTTTTCAATGCACTGTATCCACCAAGCCATTCATGCAGTGCCGTATAGCTACATGTAAAAGCTCTAAGTCAGTGGTCCTCAACCTGTCTTCAGGACACATTAACAGGCCAGATTTTAAGTATTACCTTGGGGAGATGTAAACTAGAATACTGCAATCACTGAGCAGCAAATGATATCACCTGTGATGCATTTCAGTTATCTTGCAAACCTGGCCTGTTAGTGGGTCCTGAGAACAGGAGTTGAGAACCACTGCTCTAAGTGGTGGTGAACTTTAAAGTGGAGCTCCACCCAAAAGGGGAAGCTTCGCTTATCTGCCTCCCCCCCCCCCTTCCGGTGCCACATTTGGAACCTTGTGGGGGGGGGGGGGGTAACTGGTTTTGACAGGTACCAGCTCCCACTACCTGCCGAGTTTGCCGCAACTAACTCAGCTGGAAGTTCGGCCCTCGCCGCAGCCAGCCTGTTGAGAAAGCGCAGCGCGATTCGTGCATGCGCAGTAGAAAACCGGTTGTGAAGCCGCAAGGCTTCACTGCCGGTTTCCCTTTACACGATGGCAGCGCCAGCACCCGGGAGCCAATTCAAGAATCAGCTTGGGTGAGGACACCGCGGGATTGCTGGACAAGTAAGTGTCCCAATAGTAAAAGTCAGCTGCTACAATATTTGCCTCTTCACATGCTGAGGGCATCTGGCCTGGTATAGTTTGAGGGGGGGGGGGGGTCTCTGCATACTCGATAAAAGGTCTGGTAAGAATTTGGGGGAGATCCCAATTTAAAAAAAAAAAATCAATACATTTTTTTGGCATGGGGTCTCTTAAAAATCCATACCTACTAGGGGCCCTATATAAATTTTAGGGGGATCCTATACTTTTTTTTCTTGGTGTGGCCATCCTCTTAAAATCCATGCCAGACCCGGAGGGCCTGATATAGATTGGGGAGGACCCCTACACATTTTATTTTAAATTACAGCTCATTTGTTTACATTCTGTGGACATTCTTCTGCCGGCTGGTGCCAGCTACTTAAAGCAGTAATCCAAAAGCAAACATTTATTATATTGCAGTTTATCAATTCTTAGACGTGATGGCTGTTTACTTTTTTAGGCTTTCTTCTATTACCTGGTGATCCAGCTCAAGCTCAGAATGTATCAGTTTACATAAATGAGACAAACCACTTTGTTAGTAAACCGCTGGATGCTTTTTTTTTTTTTTTTGTACCCTGCAAGGTATATGTATAATGTACTATGCATCGCATACTAGCAGATTATGTTAAACTTACTTTAAAACGAACCCTCCAGCACGAGAGGTCAGAGCTGCAGGCACTCCCAACTTCACCAGTCTTCCTTCCGGTTCGCAGACTACGGCTGTGTGACTGGCCAGAGCCGTGATGAAGTCACTCCTGCGCATTTTGTTCCTTCAGTGCGCATGCATCAGTCATGTCACTGGCTGCATGTACAGTAAATATCTCCTAAACAGTGTATGTTTAGAAGATATTTACACTACCTATAGATAAGCCTCATTATAGGCTTACCTATAGGTAAAAGTTAGAGATGGAAATTTACTCCTGCTTTAACACTGGCAGGAGAGATTAAAAATATCAGCTTTTATTTATTCATGCAAAACCCTTATCCCAAAAGGAAAAAAAAAAAAAAAAAACTGTTTGTTCTAATGCCATGTACACACAGACTTTTCAACATCAAACGTCCGACGGACTTTCGACAGACTTGCGAACGACCGGACTTGTGCACACAAAAGTCCTAAAGTCCGGTCGTTTGAACGCGATGACGTACGACCGGACTAGAATAAGGAAGTTCATAGCCAGTAGCCAATAGCTGCGCTTGCGTCCTTTTTTTGTCCGTCGGACTAGCATACAGATGAACGGATTTTTCAACCAGACTCGAGTCTGTCAGAAAGATTTGAAACATGTTCTAAATATAAAGTCCGCCTGATTTGACAGAAAAAGTCCGCTGGAGGTCCGATGAAGCCCACACACGATCGGATTGTGCGTCGGATTCGTTCCGTCGGACCAGTCCGGTCGAAAAGTCCGCCCATGTGTACATGGCATAACGGATTATATAGTGCGAGCTGGAGTTTGTCTTCAATTTGTTAGTGTATCAAAATCTGCTAATACATTTGCTACTGTCTGCTGTGCCTATTGTTTTTTTTTCCTCCAGAGTTGAATCTTACTAATACAGGAAATGAGTTACTGGCCAGATCATCAAGTGAAAACAGAAAGGAAAAAAGCCAAAAGAAAAGAAAAGAAAATGTATGCAGCCACCACATCTGATGATTAATAAGATGCAATATAATACATTTGGATTTTGAGTTTAAATACCCCTTTAACAACCAATGGCTTATTCCTGCTGCTGACAGCAGTGATGAGTCACTGGTTGTTAGTATGCCAGCAGGTGCCAACTCCTTACCAACCAATGATTCATCCCTCGTGGCTTACAGCAGAAATAAGTCCACGGCAGATGCAAAAACGGATGTACATAATTTACATCAGTTTACCTCCGTTCAGGTCCATTTAAACAGAACAGGACTGAGACTTGTTCCATAAAAAAAAAAAAAAAAAAAAAATATGGACTGCTATTGAAAGGATCTCACATTTACATATAAAACATTAACCACTTGCCGACCGCCTAACTGAAAATATACGTCATGACTTTAAATACATGAAATACCGGTGTTATGGAAGCAACTAGCTACCATAACCCCAGTATCTTTTTCAGTCAGGCGGCAGATTCGCGGCAAGCTTACCGGAGCCGTTGGTAAGCATGAAACCAATCTGGTGCGGCCAGCGGCTAGGCAGGAAGGTCGAGCGAGGACTGGAGCGACGTCCAATGTCATGTCTGCCTCTCGGCTAGATCAACAGGATTTTTTTTTTTTTTTTTTTTTTTTTTAAAGGCAAAATTTTCTCTTTTTTTTTTCTTTTAAAAAGTAAATGAGAGATCTGAGATTTTTTTAACCCAGATCTCTCAAAAAGAGGATCTGTCATGCTTATTTCTATTACATGGGATGTTTACATTCCTTGTAATAAGAATAAAAGTGATATAATAAAAGAAAGAAGGACAGTGTAAAAATAAGTAAAATAAGAGGAAAAAAAAAAACTATTTAAAAGCACCCCATCCCTCCGTGCTCGCGTGCAGAAGCAAACGCATACATAAGTCGCACACGCATATGTAAAGGGTGTTCAAACCACACGTGAGGTATCCTCACGATCATTAGGGTGAGAGCGATGATTCTAGTACTGGACCTCCTGTGTAACTCTAAACATTTTTAAATCATCGCCTATGGAGATTTTTTAATTACCGTAGTTTGGCACCATTCCACGAGTGTATGCAATTTTAAAGCATGACATATTAGGTATCCATTTACTCGGCGTAACATCATGTTACACAATTTACATTATTTTGTAAGGTTCATTAAAGTATATATTTTTTCCCAAAAAATTGCGTTTAAAAAAAAAAAAAAAACAAAACAAAAAAAAAAAAAAGAGTGCGAAAATACAGTGTGTCATAAAATATGCCAAAGACCGCCAGTTTATTCTCTGGGGTCTCTGCTAAAAAATAAAAATCTGCCTACCCCTGCTGTAAACAAAACAAAAAGAGCTTATTTCAACACTTCCTAACATCTGCATGTACTGCAATAGCCAGATCCTGGCGAAAACCTAACACTGCCTCTAACTGAATAGGCTTGTGAAATGGAATCACTGATCTCATGGGAAAAAGATAAAGCTGACAACTACAAGGTTACGTGGTCTGAATGGACTTTTTTTGAGAAGCGCCAGCTAGCGTGTAGTACATGTGACTGTCAGCGTAAACCCGGTGCAGGCAGTCAAACGTAATCAGCATGACAAGTAGGGTCACAGTGCAATGGAGAAACAAATGAACATCAAGTTCTGCTACAAATTAGGGAAAGCGGCGATGGAGACGCATGAAATGGTGCAAGTGTACGGGAGCAGAAACTGTGTTTACGACTGGTTCAAAACGCTTTCGTGACGGGAAAGAAAACGAATGAGGATGAGCCATGTTTTGGGTCGGCCGTCAACAAGCAAAACCCCAGACATGATTGAACGAGTACAACAAATACTAGCATGTGATCTGCAACTGACTTTACGACTAATGGCAGAGGAATTGGGCATTAGCCTCCTTCAACAATGATGGCATCATCCATAAGGAATTAATTCCTGTGGGTCAAACCGTGAATGCTGCATTCTACGAGGAGGTTTCAAACACATCCGTCATGTTTGGCCAGAGTTGCACAGGACTGGATAGTGGATGCCAAACAGCTCCCTTGTTTTTTTTCTTTTGGACAAACTTTATTTGAAGTGTACAAAACGTACACTTCATTAATGGTCAACAAGAAAAGACAGCCAAACACTCCCAATGCTCAGTGGTCCTCATCAGAGGGATGGCTAAACCAGTGACAAATCACATACACAGTCCAATGCCTGGTGGATGCAGCTCCTCCTTGGATCGGGGTATCCAAGCCCTTGGTACATTACGCAAGTAATAAGGTATTTACTGAAGTAAAATAAAACCAATAAAAATTCATACTCACAAAAGTACAGAGGTGAACAGCATATACAGTGGGGATGGAAAGTATTCAGACCCCCTTAAATTTTTCACTCTTTGTTATATTGTAGCCATTTGCTAAAATCATTTAAGTTCATTTTTTTTCCTCATTAATTTACACACAGCACCCCATATTGACAGAAAAATACAGATTTGTTGACATTTTTGAAGATTTATTAAAAAAGAAAAACTGAAATATCACATGGTCCTAAGTATTCAGACCCTTTGCTCAGTATTTAGTAGAAGTACCGTTTTGATCTAATACAGCCATGAGTCTTTTTGGCAAAGATGCAACAAGTTTTTCACACCTGGATTTGGGGATCCTCTGCCATTCCTCCTTGCAGATCCTCTCCAGTTCTGTCAGGTTGGATGGTAAACGTTGGTGAACAGCCATTTTTAGGTCTCTCCAGAGATGCTCAATTGGGTTTAAGTCAGGGCTCTGGCTGGGCCATTCAAGAACAGTCACGGAGTTGTTGTGAAGCCACTCCTTCATTATTTTAGCTGTGTGCTTAGGGTCATTGTCTTGTTGGAAGGTAAACCTTTGGCCCAGTCTGAGGTCCTGAGCACTCTGGAGAAGGTTTTCATCCAGGATATCCCTGTACTTGGCCGCATTCATCTTTCCCTCGATTGCAACCAATTGTCCTGTCCCTGCAGCTAAAAAACACCCCCACAGCATGATGCTGCCACCACCATGCTTTACTGTTGGGACTGTATTGAACAGGTGATGAGCAGTGCCTGGTTTTCTCCACACATACCGCTTAGAATTAAGGCCAAAAAGTTCTATCTTGGTCTCATCAGACCAGAGAATCTTATTTCTCACCATCTTGGAGTCCTTCAGGCGTTTTTTAGCGAACTCCATGCGGGCTTTCATGTGTCTTGCACTGAGGAGAGGCTTCCGTCGGGCCACTCTGCCATAAAGCCCCGACTGGTGGAGGGCTGCAGTGATGGTTGACTTTCTACAACTTTCTGCCATCTCCTGACTGCATCTCTAGAGCTCAGCCACAGTGATCTTTGGGTTCTTTACCTCTCTCACCAAGGCTCTTCTCCCCTGATAGCTCAGTTTGGTCAGACGGCCAGCTCAAGGAAGGGTTCTGGTCGTCCCAAACGTCTTCCATTTAAGGATTATGGAGGCCACTGTGCTCTTAGGAACCTGAAGTGCAGCAGAAATGTTTCTGTAACCTCGGCCAGATCTGTGCCTTGCCACAATTCTGTCTCTGAGCTCTTCAGGCAGTTCCTTTGACCTCATGATTCTCATTTGCTCTGACATGCACTGTGAGATGTAAGGTCTTATATAGACAGGTGTGTGGCTTTCCTAATCAAGTCCAATCAGTATAACCAAACACAGCTGGACTCAAATGAAGGTGTAGAACCATCAAGGATGATCAGAAGAAATTGACAGCACCTGAGTTAAATATATGAGTGCCACAGCAAAGGGTCTGAATACTTAGGACCATGTGATATTTCAGTTTTTCTTTTTTAATAAATCTGCAAAAATGTCAACAATTCTGTGTTTTTCTGTCAATATGGGGTGCTGTGTGTACATTAATGAGGGAAAAAAATGAACTTACATGATTTTAGCAAATGGCTGCAATATACCAAAGAGTGAAAAATTTAAGGGGGTCTGAATACTTTCCGTCCCCACTGTAGATGGAAAGATACCATGAGGTAGAAAGTGCAAGTGCTTCTACAACCTCACATATTAAGCATGTTGACGTGTTTCGGGGGTGCACCCCCTTCTTCAGAGCTTCATTCGCCATGCGATTCTGTAGAGCATTACAGTACGCTGCAATGTTGAGAGGGGCCAATGATGGGGGTGCTTACAATGGTCAGCTTTTATTTATGCAAAATGTTACATAGTACATCGAACACTACCCATCCCCCAGATTGAAAATGCTGCTGTCCAAAAGGTGCCTTGCTTAACTACTGCATCCAGAATGTAGACAACCTATGACAGGAAGTGTGTTACTGACCACCAGATCATCAGGTGAAAAAAAAAAGACAACTAAGGAAAAACTAATGCAGCCACCACATTAAAAAGCTGCAATATTACATTTTGTTTTTGAGTTTAAAATCATCTTAAAAGAGAAGTATGGTCAAAACTTTTTTGACCATGCTTCTCTTCTGGGACAGAGGAGTGCACTTACTTGTGCTCTGCTGGGACCCAGAATCAGCCGACAGTGGGCAAAGGTCGGCTGACATCACAGAGGCTCTGTAAGGATCTCGAGAATGTCCAGATGCCTGGCCTTAGAGCACCGCTGAGAGCCTGAGCCAGCCACTTTCGCCCCCTCTACAACAGTCACCACTCTCGGCTCACTGAAGGTCAAGAACTGAGCAGTCAGTGGTCACGTGATCGCTCAGTTCTCTGTCTTAATCGCTAGCCGGCGCAGTTATACTGCGGCAGGTTGGCACGGCTGTGCAAAAATCGCCGTAGCTGTACGTCGCTCCTCTAAGACGTCACAGCAGGCGCGCACACCCACGCACCCACCGCGTGTCCCCTAAGTTCATACTAAGTATGAACCTTGATCTCTCTCTCCTCCCCTAGTCAGTCCCTTCCCCCTACAGTTAGAACACACCTAGGGAACACAGTTAACCCCTTGATCGCCCCATAGTGTTAACCCCTTCCCTGCCAGTGACATTTATACAGTAATCAATGGCTGATCGCTGTATAAAATGCCCAAAATAGCGTCAGAAGTGTCCAATCTGTCTGCCGCAATGTCGCAGTCCTGATAAAAATCGCAGATCGCCGACATTACTAGTAAAAAAATTAATAATAAAAATGACATAAATCTAGCCCCTATTTTGTAGACACTATAACAACTTTTGCGCAAACCAATCAATAAACGCTTATTGCGATTTTTGTTTTACCAAAAATATGTAGAAAAATACATATCGGCCTAACTGAGAAAAAATTTATTTTTTTTTTAATTTGGGGATATGTATTATAGCAAAATACTGTGTTTTTTTTCAAAACTGTCGCTCTTTTTTTGTGCAAAAAATAAAAACTGCAGAGGTGATGAAATACCACCAAAAGAAAGCTCTATTTGTGGGGAAAAAAGGAAATAAATTTTGTTTGGCTACAACTTCGCACGACCGCGCAATTGTCAGTTAAAGCGACAGTGCCATATTGCAAAAAATGGCCTGGTCAGGAAGGGGGCAAATCCTTCTAGGGGTTGAAGTGGTTAAAGACCAGCGGAGGACAGCTGCAGCAGCCATATAGATGAATATAAATTTTTTTTAATGTAACCCACACTTCTCCTTTAAGTAAGTTTTTTTCAGCCAGTTCTACAATGGATTTGGCTTTGGGCCATTCCAGTGCATTAACATTCTGTTTACACCACTCTTCTGTAGTTTTGGCTTTACTCTGATGATTGAATTGTTGAAAGGCAAATCTCCCTAAGCTCCTGTTTTTGCAGACTATCAGGTTTCCTGCAGGATTTCCCTGCATTTTGCTGTACTCGTTCTACCCACTACCTTCACAAGACTTTCACAGCCTACAGCATAGAAGCACCCCACAGCATGATGCTATCACCATGCTTCACGGTGGGGATGGTACATTTGTGCATGGTTCGGCCTAAGCCAAACAAGTTGTTAGATCCAATGGCTATGAAGTTAAATTCTTCTCAGATCATAAAACCTTGCTTTCAGCTGACTTCAGGCTTCTGCGTGCCTTCTGGCAAAGTGCATAGGACATGTCAAGTGCATTCTAGTTAACAAGGGATTGCTCTCCCACAAAGCCATGACTAATGAAACAGGTACATTATATGAATAATCTCTCCAGCCCCAACCTCTGAGGCTTGTAACTCTTTCAGGCTTGTCACAGATCTTTTGGTGGCCTACTTACTAGTCTCCTTGCATGATCACTCATTTTTTGGTGGACAGCTTGTTCTTAATTGATATACAGCTGTGCCATACACTTTCCATTCCTTAAGCAGAACTTTACCCTTCTTTTTCCTCTCTCTGTCTCTCTGCCCACAAACGACACAGGCACAGAAAGCTGCAGGACCATTGACAAAACGCAGCGCGGCTAGCTTATACGCAGTGGGCAGCCAGCTGCGAAGCCACAGAGAATAACAGTCGGCTGCCCACACTAAACATGCTGGCACCGGGACCCAACCCAGAGAAGAACTGGTTCGGGTGAGGACGCTGCTGGACCCCTGGCCAGGTGTGTGTCCTTTTCTTAAAAGTCAGCAGCTACAGTGTTTTTAGCCGCTTAGTATTACATTTTTTCAAACAAGACATAGAACTTCTTTAATGGTACATGATTTAATGCTATTCCAAGAAATATTAGGCGACTTAAAGTTGTTCCTGTATTCATCTTATGACTTGAACTTATCAATCACCCTTTTAATAATGTTCCTTTTTTTCCGTGGGAGTAGTTTATGCCACAAAACCGACTCACTAGAAGTCGGACCTTGCAGCTGCACATATTTTCATACTACAAACTGACCACACACAGGTCAACATCATTTCACCAATTATGTGAATTTGGAAAGAAAATGGCGGCACCAGTGATACATTTAGGTGTGCCATATCAAACAAATTGAGGTGTTAAATAGTATTAAAAGGTCTCCCTGTGAGAAAAAAAAAGGCTTACCTCTCTTGATGCCAATGCTGCTCTATTGAGGAGAAATCCTAAAATCAACTACATTCAGTGTCAGAATCCAAAAATAAGTGCCTGCTACACTCAGAACACAGTGGTGACATATGGGTTGATGACCACAGCAAGAGGCTTGCATATTCCGGATGAGGTCTTACTAATGCTTTGTACAGGGACAAATTATTGGGTTAACCTACAATGGAGTTGAGAATCTTCACTCCAAAAATTGTGCAAATATTCACTTCACTTATCCGTTCATGTGAAAAGCATCTGCATGTGATTGGATATTCAAAGTAAGCGGCAATTTGCTTTTCACATAACTGAAGTAAATATTCACAAATTTTTGGAGACATCTTCAACTCTTGAAAACTCTGTTCTCTCCTGGTTCTCCTCCTACCTAACACAGCGCTCCTTTCGTTTTACCTAGAACTCGGTCTCCTCCTCTCCACTTTCTCTTTCTATAGGGGTCCCCCAAGGTTCTGTCCTTGGACCCCTCCTCTTCTCCATTTACACCTCCTCCCTTGGTCACTTGAAAAACTCCCACGGCTTCCAGTACCATTTCCATTCTGATGACACCCAAATATCTCTCACTATTCCTCACCTCACATTACTAGCTGACATATCAGCATGGATGTCACACCACTTCCTAAAATTCAGTCTTTCTTAAACTGAGCTCAGAATATTCCCTCCTGTCCGTGTCCCCTCCCCTGACTTCTCCATCAAGATCAATAATACAACTGTCAGTCCCTCCCCTCATGCCAGGGTACTGGGTGTAATCCTGCACTCTGACCTGTCCTTTCAAACCCAAATCCAATCACTGTCCAAATCTTGTAGACTTCGCCTTTGTAACATCTCCAAAATACGCACCTTTTTAACCATTGAAACCACTAAGCAACTTATTCACTCCCTTGTTATCTCTTACCATTGACTATTGTAACTCCCTCCTCATTGGCCTACCTCTTCAAAGGCTATCCTCTCTTCAGTTTATCCTATCATGAATGCTGCTGCCAGACTCATCCACCTTACCAACCACTCAGTATCAACCACCCCTATCTGCCAATGCTTTCACTGGCTTCCCATCGCCCAACGAATACAATTCAAAACATTAACAATAATATACAAAGCCATTTACAACTCTGTCCCGAGCTACATTGCCAATCTTGTCTCCAAATATTATTATTATTATACAGGATTTATATAGTGCCAACAGTTTGCGCAGTGATTTATAACATGAGGGCAGACAGTAGTTACAATACAATTCAATACAGGAGGAATCAGGGACACCCTGCTCATTAGAGCTTACAATCTAGGAGGGAGGGTCAAGTGATAGAAAAAAGGTAATAGCTGTGGGGGGATGAGCTAATGGAGATATCAACCAAACTGTCCTCTCTATTGCTCCCAAGACCTCCTGCTCTCTAGCTCTCGTCTCCTCCTCCCATGCTAGTCTCCAGGACTTCTCGAGAGCCTCTTCCAACCTTAGGAACTCCCTACTGCAATCTGTCCAGCTATCTCCTACTCTGTCCACTTTTAGGAAATCCCTGAAAACTCATCTCTTCAGGGAAGCCTATCCTACCTTCACCTAATAACCAAATATTACAGTTATTATCTTTTGTTCCACCAGCCCCTCCTTATTAGATTGTAAGCTCCCAGGAGCAGGGCCCTCTTTACCCAATTGTATTGTTGCTGCATTGTCTTCCTTTATATTGCAAAGTGCTGTGCAAACTGTTGGCGCTATAAAATCCTGTATTATAATAATAATAATTCTTAATAAATGAGCTTCACCATCTCCCTTTCTGGAGTTTATGGGGAGTTATTTACTAAAACTGGAGTGCAAAAGCTGGTGTAGCTCTGCATAGGAATCAATCAGCTCCTGTTTTTTGTCAAAGCCTAATTGAACAAGCTGAAGTTAATTGGACAGCTGCGCCAGATTTTACATTCTCCAGTTTTAGTAAATCAACCCCTACGTCTCTTAACACAAGAAAGTATTTTGCCTGTTCTAGAAGCAGCAAATTGGTATTGAGTACTACTAATCACCAAGATCCTGCTATAAACATGCTGGTTGTATATGTTTATTCCTTTGGGGGTAGGAAAAGGCGACATCCCCTGCATCGGCTTATCTTGGAGGAAGGTACAATAAATGGAGAAATTAAGCTTGTTTCCAGTCTGTCACAAGCTAAATTGGGCCATTCAATACCTATGAACATCGTCATGCCCCCATTCTTCCACAAACCTCAGGCAGTACTATGAAAACTGCAATATGATATAACATTACAACAGTGTATAGCAGCTGTCTCTTCAATATTTGCATGTACTACAGCTTTGGCTACATGAGCAATATAACCTTTCCTACTGATTTAACAACTTGTTGTTTGTAGTCATATCATACCTAGCAGATATAATCAAATACCCATGAGATGATTGAACTACTTGTTGAAAATCTCTCAGCAGTAAAGGGATTTAGGTCTGAGCAGCCCTCAGCTTTCTTCAAATATGTAATCAATCCAGACAGGACAATCCTGTGTTAAGTCGGATCCTAATAAATGCCGGTACACAGATAAAGTGGTATTTTCCGAATAGTAAATCTACAGATACCGATTTAAGTTGTAAAATTTTCCTCTACCTGTTAATACAACTAACGGACATCAAGTACTTACCCGCCGCTGACTACCAGGCTGAGGCCACTAAACTCAGATGTGGAGACTTCGATTATAACACACCAAACAATTGCTGCCTGTAATGCAATTTACAAAGATAAAGCAACAATTTCATGACGTAGGTTAGTAGAAGAGTAACCAACGCATTTATGACACCTGGTGTTTGAGCAATACCTCAGCTTATAAATTGTCCTGAAGATAAAAATAACCAGCAGATCACTATTAATCCAGCTAGAAGTACACACCCAGAGTATTTCTCCGTATTATATACACAGTATAAGAATATTTGCATATACAGATGGATTTTAGCTCACATTTTGCTTGGAGAGCTCACCCTCAGAACATAATACAGATAATATTCAACACTAGACATGCAATATAATCATGTGTACACACAGATCTCTTCAGCACAACAGCCCACAATGAAACGTATCAAACACAAGTCTCTGCTATACTGTATGTACTGAGATGTCTTTATCTAGATCACATGTGGCAAACATAAGGCCTGAGGGTCGAATCCGGCCAGCCATGCCATTTCAATTGGCCCTCGCACCTCTCCTGTCCCAGCTTCCATCTTGTGTCAGCAGTCGGCAGCACAGAGGAGGACAGAACTTCTCCACCAGATCCTGCGCATCTTTGTGCAGCCATGGAGAGGCTCATCTCAGCAGTCAGCAGAAGAGAGGACACTTGACAGATCCTGCGCCTCTCTGTGCAGCCGCAGCACCCCCTTGTCTTCGCCTCCCCTGGTCTCAGCATTCTCAGACTCTGGCAGCTGACTCCAGCCCTCCTCTGGTCCTCCTCCAGACCCCACACTTTCTGCCTCCCAGCTCTGCCCCTTAGCTTCTTCTCGGCAGCAGCATAAGGTAAGGGGGGGTGCACTGTGATGTAAGCGAGGGTGTTGACATCAGCTTATAATTATTATTGAAATAATACAATTCTATGCCAGTTGAAAAGGAGGGTCACACACCGCTGCTATCATCCACAATAAACTTTATTGGAGACTGCTCAGACAGAACACCATGGCAGATCTAACTGGCCCTTTGAGGGGAACCATAATGCTGATGAGGCCCACAGTGAAATGGAGTTTGACAACCCTGATCTAGATGGTTCCACAATACAGGATAACCAGACAAGACTATGCACAGAAGTAACCAGAAATCCCTCTACCTCCCTAGACGAGCCCACAGAATAGGATAACAAGACTGGATATGGTGGCATGGTTAGAAGTAACCAGAAATCACTCTACTACCCTAGATGAGCCCACAGGACAGGGTAACCAGCCTGGATATGGTGGCGTGCTCAGAAAGAACCAGAAATCCCTCTACCCCCCTAGATGAGCCCACAGGACAGGACAGAATAAGCAGACAAGACTATCCACAGAAGTAATCAGAAATCCCTCTACCTCCCTAGATGAGCCCACAGGACAGGATAACAAGACTAGATATAATAGCATGCTCAGAAGGAACCAGAAATCCCTCTACCCCCCTAGATGAGCCTACAGGACAGGGTAACCAGCCTGGCTAAGGCAACATGCACAGAAGATACCAGAAATCCCTCTACCTTGATAGGTTATACTCTGTAAATGTAACAGATCAAGGACTAGCAGATATATAAAACACATGATCCACTGACAGCATGTAACATAAAAAAACCCACTGAAAACGTACATATAAATAAAATATGTAAAGTGGAATTTACACATAACCTGTTGGCTGTACAATGAGGTGTGGGAAGTAGTCCACAAAGCTTGCTGCATACAAGATGTGATCATCTGATGGAAATGGAGTCTACATGGGAGTGGACAGCAAGTTTCACCAAGCCATTTATGACTGCAAACACACCTAGATAAGAACAGAACCCCATATTGACTCAGAGAAAAGTTCTAAGTCAGGAGATAACAGACAGCTATAAAGGATGACTTTGTACTCATCCACTGCAACAAATGGAAACTGAGGGACAACCCAAAAGTGACTAACCACAGATAACTCAACAATTCAAAAAATGTCTTAAAAGCCACAATAAAAATCTCTGTATTTACAATTCCAGAAATGCGTAAATAACGGTAATAAGTAATCAAAGATTCAGCATCCAGGAAAAAATATTCAGCTGGCAGAAATATGGCAAAAGATGAAATCTTGTCTCCAAATATCACCCAAATCGACCTCTCCGCTCTTCTCAAGACCTCCTGCTTTCAAGCTCTCTCATCTCCTCCTCCCATGCTCGTCTCCAGGATTTCTCCAGAGCCTCTCCCATCCTCTGGAACTCGCTACCTCCACCTATGTGGCTATCCCCTACTCTTGCTACCTTCAGGCAATCCCTGAAAACTCATCTCTTCAGGAAAGTCTATCACGTCTCCAACTAATCTCCTACCACTTCCACCAGCTCATTCCCCACAGTTACAACCTTTTGTACCACCTGCCCCACCCTATTAGATTGTAAGCTCTTCTGAGCAGGGCCCTCTTAATCCTATTGTATTGTATTATAACTGTATTGTCTCCCTTTTATATTGTAAAGCGCTGCGTAAACTGTTGGCGCTATATAAATCCTGAATAATAATAATAATAATGAAATAAACTCTTCACATTATAGTCTTTGCCGTCAGGTCTGATATTTTCTCAGCTCCTCAGGTAGAATAGCAGTTAGAAGCATGCTATGTCCATAGTTTTTAATGGACGGTCAGAGGTGTATATCTAGTTTTTCGGCACTACACATCCTGAGGCAGATGCACTCAGCTCAGGGAAAGAGACAGGAGGGGGAAGGAGAAGAGGCTGGCATACAGTGCATCCAGGAAGTATCCACAGCGCTTCACTTTGTCCACATTTTGTTATGTTACAGCCTTTTTCAAAAATGGATTAAATTCATTATTTTCCTCAAAATTCTACAAACAATACCCCATAATGACAATGTGAAATCTTTGCAAATTATATTATATATATATAAAAATCACATTTTATTTTTATTTCAGGTACATATATGGCCCCGTCAATTTACGCGACGCTTTACATTGCCCTCAAGGAGCTTACAATCTAAGGTCCCTAACTCACATACATACTAGGGCCAATTTAGACAGGAAACAATTAACCTACCAGCATGTCTTTGGAGTGTGGGAGGAAACCCACACATTCACAGGGAGAACATGCAAACTCCATGCAGGTAGTGTTGTGGTTGGGATTCGAACCAGGGACCCTTTTGCTGCTAGGCAAAAGTGCCAACCACTGTGCTGCCTACATCATATGTACATACAGTAAGTATTTACAGCCTTTGCCATGACACTTCAAATTGAGCTCAAGTGCATCCTATATCCACTGATCATCCTTGAGATGTTTCTACAACTTAATTAGAGTCCACCTGTGGTAAATTTAGTTGATTGGACATTATTTGGAAAAGGCACACACCTGTCTATATAAGGTCCCACAGTTAATAGTGCATGTTAAGCCCCATACACACTATTAGATTTTCTGCAGATTTTTGTCTTCAGATTTACCAAAACCATATAATATAATGTCAAACCTTAAGAGTTTCAATTTGTATGCAATCAAGCAGGCCCTTGCACCACATGGTTTTGGTAAATCTGAAGACAAAAAACTGCAGAAAATCTAATAGTGTGTATGGGGTCTCAGAGCACAAAGCAATATACAGAGACACACTTGATGAAAACCTACTCCAGAGCTTTCTGAATCTCAGACTGGGGCAAAGGTTCATCTTCCAAAAGGACAATGACCCTAAGCACACAGCCAGGATAACAAAGGAGTGGCTACGGGACAGCTTTGTGTATGTCCTTGAAAGGCCCAGCCAGAGCCCAGACTTGAACCCGATTGAACATCTCTAGAGAGATCTGAAAATGGCTGTGCACCGATGCTCCCCAACCTCCATCTCATATAGTTATTTAACAGCAAAAATTATCTAGGTTGAGACATAATTTCCGCATATGCAGAGGTATACTTAAAGGCGAACCAGCAGGACCATATTTTCTTTGCTAGGTCTGATTTATTTCTAAGGGTGAGGGTAAGATCTTCCATATAGTACGTGTGATCTACTTTCAACAGCCACTGGCGTAAGGTAGGGATAGTCGTTCGCTTCCAATATTGGGGGATGAGAGCTCTTGCAGCGTTAAGAAGGTGTGGTGTTATAGATTTTTTATACGTTCCTACTGGTTCGCCTGTACAATGTAACAACAAAATCCAAGGGTCATTAGATATTTCGTAACCTTGAATCTCCTTTGCCCAGTATAGGATAGACAACCAATACAGGCGTGTAAGTGGGCAAAACCACCAGATGTGGGCGTGTGTTGCTCGGTCCCCACATCCTCTCCAGCAGAGAGGTGATGCTCGTGGGAAGGATTTATGAAGTATCACCGGAGTGCCACCTCGTCAACAGCTTGTAGTTAACCTCTGCCATTTTAGAAGCCCCAGAGGAGGTATGAGCCATAATAAAGGATGGTGGATCTTTGGGCTGTTGATATTTCTTTGTGAAGATCCTTTTCCCAGTTGCTTAAGAAAGTGGGGTCGCTTGTGTTGGTTAATGTCTGTAAAACTCTGTAAAAGTGGGAGATAGGTTTCTCTACCGGTTGGTCTTCCGATAAAGCAGCTTCCATGAGTGTCAAATCAGAGAGTGACCGTAGAGGTTTGGGGAGAGAGTGCACAAAAGCTGTCAGTTGGCGATATCTCCAATGATCCATTAGCGTCGGCGTGATGTTGTGTAAAATGGTAGATAGCGGTACAATCCCCGTTGGGGTAGTTACATGATGTAATTGAGCTGAAGGCCCAAGGTTCCACGTATGGATCTCAGGATCTATATTCCCTGGGGGAAAGTAGTTGTAGCCGGTCAATGGCATGAGAGGAGAGTTATACGGCCATTTATTCCTTTTGCATATCGAGTCCCATACCATGAGGGTGGAACGTGTGAGCGTGATGTGGTAGATGACAAGGTTCTGTATTTCCTAGGAATCCAAATTTGTGTGAGTAGGTCCGCGCCACTGAGCTCCGTTTCCAACTTCACCCAGAGCTTAAAGTCTTTTTGATACTTCCAATCGGATATTCTAGTCAACACTATCGCCAAAAAATATCTTTTAAGATCTGGCAGAGCTAAGCCCCCTTCTCCCTTAGGTCTAATGAGGAGGGTCCTAGCAAGCCGGGGTCGCCTTCTGTTCCAGACATACTTATTGATCGGTGAGCTTATTAATGTAAAGAAACCTGCAGGTATTCCATACGGAATCATTTGAAACAAACAGCAACCTGGGTAGTATATTCATCTTTACCACTCCAATTGCAACCTGGGTAGTATATTCATCTTTACCACTCCAATACTCCCCAACCATGAGTGCGCCAACTGAGACCATCTTTGTATGTCTAACCTAATCGCATTCAACAGAGGGATGTAATTAGTGCGGAAGAGATCATTCAGATTCTGAGTAAGATAAATACCTAAGTATGTAAACTTGCGCGTCTGCCAGCTAAAGGGAAAGGATGGTTTTAAATGGTATACCATTTTGGCCGGTATAGATATATTTAAGATCTCCGATTTTATCATGTTGATTTTAAAATTAGAGACATCACTAAAGTTTGACAATTCTAGCATGAAGTTTGGGAGGGTTATCGAAAGGTTGTTGCGCGTAGAATATTATATCGTCCGCATAGGCAGCATATTTGTGTTCTGATTTTCCTATAGAAACACCATGAATGCAGGGGTTGTGTCTTACCATGGATAGAAAGGGTTCTAACGAAAGAGCATATAAAATAGGCGAGAGGGGACAGCCCTGACGAGTGCCATTATGTAAGGTGAAGGGGTCGCTTAAAGTGCCATTAATGCGCAATTGTGCAGTGGGGAAGTTGTAGAGGGCAGATATTTGAGTTAAGAGGGATGGTCCAATACCCAAGTGGGATAGCGTTGCCATGCGATATTCCCAGATTACCCTATCAAACGCTTTTTCTGCATCCGTTGAAAGCAAAAAGGGTGGGCTGGGAAGACCTGCGAACATAGGCCATCAAGGACAGGGTGCGAAGGGAGTTATCCCTTGCCTCTCTACCCGGGATGAAGCCTGTCTGGTCACTGGAGACCCACTGTGGAATTGAAGGGAGGAGTCTATTTGCGATCGCTTTGGCATCAATGTTCAACAACGAGATAAGGCGATAACTTCCACAATTACTGGGGTCCTTGCCAGGTTTGGGGATTACAGTAATATGCGCGTTTATAGTCTCAGGTCGAAGAGTACCACTATCAGAAATCGCATTTGCATAGCAAGTCAGGTGAGGTAACAGAGTATCAGCAAAGGATCGGTAGTATGCCACTGTGAGGCCATCAGGTCCCGATGCTTTGCCATTAGCCATTGCTTTTAGGGCAATGCGTATCTCTGAGGTGGTAAATTCTCCTTCTAGAGTAGCTAGGGTATCTAACAAGAGTCTAGGTAAGTTGGTTCGCGATAAGTAGTCCCTTATGCTCCTGGTTTTAGTATCTTGATCTTCTATGTTGTGGTGTACGTGCTACAAATGCTGATAGAACGCACAAAATTCCTTGGCTATAGATGGTGTGTCATGAACTAGAGCATCAGATGTATTTTTAATTTTGGATATGAATGAAGCTGATTTTTTCTGGTATAGTGAGCGGGCCAGTAATTTACTTGGTTTGTTTCCCCATTCATAAAATCGTTGGGACACTATACGAACCTGTTGTCTTTGTTCTGTATGAAGGAGGGAGTTCAGTTCTTCCCTTTTCAAAGTGAGAGTATGTAATATCGCTTGGGACTGATTAGCTTTATGTTGTTGCTCTAGTACCTTGATTTCATTGATCAATTTAGATTGTAAAAATGTCCGTTCCCTTTTGTTCCTAGTGCCCAATTTTATTAATTTACCACGTATATGTGCCTTGTGGGCTTCCAATAATATTCCCGGGGAGATGTCTGGGTGTTTATTTTCCTTGAAAAAGAGGGCCAGGTCTTCTCCTATATTTTTTTTTTTTTTTTTTATCTATATCCTTGACTAATAGTTCTTCATTGAGTTTCCAATTTGTGGTCTTATGTGGCAGGGATGGGATTCTTAATTTAAGCATAATCAGGGCATGATCTGCTATAGGAGAGGTCTCGATAGTCGCACCCACAGGTAGTGCGAGATGATCAATAAAAAACATGTCAATTCTGGAATAATTATGGTGAATCTGGGAATAGTACCCGCATGCCCACCGCCCCAAGGGAGGCAGAAGAGCGCAGGCATGGGGCCACACAACGCCCCTTAGAGGGGGAGTGAGGAATCCTGGGCATCCGACCACGGGCACCAAAGATGGTGTAGGCGTAGTCCCGGCGCCAACACCAGTTACACAAAAATAAATGCACATCATATAGCACTAATCATATAACAGTAAAACAAAGTTATTAAACATATAAGACATATCCTAAAATTTTTAACATATAACCCAATGCTTATCAAGCATCCTGAAGTGAGTAATAATTTTAGATCAGTTCAGGTGTATGGCTCAAAGCCTAAAACGCCAAATTATAAAAAGGTAGCCAGCAAGACATAAATGAACAAGAAATACTTGCGGACAATAGAAATCCTGTAATGTCAGGTGATGGGAGAGAGAGGCCTCAGCCTGTATTTCTGGAGGCTATCCCAGCTGGGGTGAAGCGCTGGAGGTGGAAGATCTGTGTTTACGATCTACCTTTTGCCATTGCGGTTCAGAGCTTTTGGTTAGGGGCGGGATGGCGTCCTGCCATCCAGGAAGCTCCGGCGGGGATATATTGACATCCATGCAAAATGCCTCCAGGTCCTTCGGAAACCGAAGGATCGCTGTTTTGCCATTTCTATTTGCAATCAGGGCCGCTGGGAAACACCACCTGTAGTTGATGGAAGCAGCTCGCAGCTTCTCAGTTAGGGGACGCAGGGCCCTGCGTCGTTCCAGAGTCTCCCTAGCCAAATCTGGATAAAAAGAGAGAAGAGTTATTTTTCCGGAAAGTGATGGACCCTGCAGATGACATCCCGTGGGGTGTCCGAGGACAGGTTGCGAGGACGCAGAGCCCTGTGGACTCGGTCAATTTTCAAGGGGTGGTCAGCCGCTTGTCCCAGTAGGCCGTTGAAGATGCCCCGGATGGATGGGAGGAGGTCCTCATTTCCCGTTACCTCAGGTAGGCCTCTAATTCGGATATTGTTCCACCTGTTGCGGTTTTCCTGGTCCTCGATTTTGTAGAGGGTCATCCTATGAGCGATGGCGATGAGCGATGGCTAAATTGCGGGTAGATGTCTGGAGGTTCCTAATGGCGGTCGCGTGGCGATCAAGGCGCTGCTCAGATTCCTCAACCCGTTCTAGGACTTGGGAAAGGTCGGAGCGCACAGCGGAAACCTCTTTCTTAATGGCTCGTTCGAGGCCTAGCAACATGGATGCCAATTCCGATTTGGTAGGTAAGTCACTCACCAAGGCCGCAACCCCAGAGTGTCTGGATGTGCTCTCTTCACCCTCCGAGCCGGCCGATGAGACTAGAGAGCGGCGTCTGGGTTCAGCTCTGGAGCGGGAGGTGGAGCCTGCAGCGGAACTCACGCCACACGGCGAGCGGCCTAGGCTATCCATGTCAGCCAATTCCTCCGGTTCAGCGTAGGAATCGTTTTATCAAGCCTGCCGAGGTTCCTTTTTTAGGCAGAGTCCTACTCGACCTCTTCCGCATTGTTTTCAAGCAGTTAACAGTGGCAAAAAGCAAATAAAGTGCTAAATGTATGGTGTCAGCCACGGAGCACGGGGAAGACGCGTCCTCACTGCTGCTTGTCTTAACCACGTCCCCTTAATAGGCCTCTTTTAAACTCTGTTTAAGTCGTTCCACATACTGGTAGGGATTTCTATTTTTCACTCCATCAGTAGACACACCCAACTGAATGCCAATAGGGAGACGGGCTTCTCTCCCAAACATGAGAAAATAAGGAGAGAAACCAGTTGATTCATGTCAGGTAGAATTGTAGGCATGTACCATAGCTCCGACATGTCGGCTCCAGGTTTGCTTAGCACCATTAGGGAGGGTACCAACCATGTTCAACAAGGTGCGATTGAAACGTTCAGGGAGAGCATCACCCTCTGGATGATAAGGTGTGGTACAGCTCTTGTCAATGTTAAGCAATGTTAGCAGCTCTTAATTAGACGACTTTCAAAGTCCCACCAGTGGTCAGAGTGAAGTCGATTCGGCAATCCATAATGTACAAAAACTTCTCCCACAACACTTTAGCTACAGTTACTGCTTTCTGATCTTTGGTGGGATAGGCTTGAGCATATCGAGTATAGTGATCAGTCACAATCAAAACATTTCCCACACCACTGCTGTCATTGTTAATACACAAAAAGTCCATGCACGCTAAATCCATCGGACCAGAACTTTTCAAGTGTTCCACAGGAGCAGCTCGAGTAGGCAAAATTTTCCTTTGTAGACATCTCACACAACGGCGGCAATAGTCCACAATAGATTCCCTCATTCGTGGTCAAAAGGAACGGTCTTGGATTAGTCCGTAGGTTTTTTCAACTCCTAGATGTCCATGTTGGTCATGCAAACTTCTCAAAACAGATTTTCTGTAGACTTGGGGGAGCACTAGCTGTCTCCTTCCAGGATGATCATGGAACAAAAATGTACCCATTATAAAAGTCCATCAATTATTTGGAGTTTATCCCATTCTTTAAGATAGAGGGTACTCTGCCCAGGTAGGGTTTTTCTCAGGTAATTAGGACTCTCTAACATGTCTGATTACTGGATCTCTCTTTTGTAGAAGGATCATATCTTTCTCTTGCAGCTGGATGTTTTCTGGTACCCCTAAAGCGGTGGGGCAGCAATACATGTTTGGGATACACTCTTCACCAGCTCCCAAGGAGTCAATAACTCGTAAGTCAGAGAAAACAATATTGTCTCCTTGTACAGCCGCTGTAGCACAGTATGCAGCCACAACAGGCCCAGGTACTTCCTCCCATTCACTTTCTTCTAAGTTCACTGGCAACCCAGGACGCCTAGAGAGAGCATCAGCCCCAATATTTTTGGGACCTGGCTTGTACTTGAGAGTGAATTGGTAATTAGACAAGGCAGCAAGCCACCTATGACCAGTGGCATCCAGCTTAGCTGTAGTCAAAACATAAGTGAGGGGGTTGTTGTCAGTTTTAACCTTAAACTAAGCCCCATACAAGTAATCATGCAGCTTTTCAACAATAGCCCACGTCAAGGCAAGAAATTCCAATTTGTGAACAGGATAATTCCTTTCTGCTGGGCTTAGACTGCGACTAATATAAGCAACAGGCTTTAGTCCCCCTGGGTACTCCTGATGTAGGACTCCTCCTAATCCATCATAGCTGGCATCTACATGCAAAATGTATGGCTTTTGTGGGTCTGCATAAGCCAACACTGGCGCTTCTGTAAGACTTTTCTTAAGCTGTAAAAAAAAGCATCCTCACAAGCAGAAATCCACCTCTCACTGAAAGGAGTTTTGCTGGTTGTTTCAATGCCAGGGGTTTCTTTGAGCAAGTTATTAAGAGGCCGAGCAGTCTTGGAATAGCGGCGATAATAGCCACAAAACCCCAAGAAGGACCTCAGTTCTTTCAGATTTGTGGGACGGGGCCAGGTTACCACAGCCTCCACTTTAGCAGGACCAGGTGCTACCCCTTCTAAAGATACTATGTGACCCACAAAAAGTTTACTGAAGAGCAAGCAAACTTACATTTGTCCAGGGAGTTTCAGACCTTCTTTCCCCAGACGATCTAGCACTTTAAAAACAGTCTCTGGTCATGCTCCTCCAGAGTGGAGCCAAAAACAATTATGTCATCTAGGTAGACAATACATTGAGTGGGACAAAGGTCTCCCAGTGTCCGATCCATTAAACGCTGGAAGGTTGCAGGTGCACCACTAATACCCTGAGGCATGCAAGCAAATTGGAGAAACCCCAGGGGGCAGATAAAAGCTGTATTTTCTTGATCTTCCTCACTCATCGGTACTTGGTAATAACCGGATCTTAAATCCATTACTGTGAACCATTTGCTACCTTGCAGGGCATCAAGAGTTTCCTTAATGCGAAGCAGGGTGTATTGATCTGGGACCATTCTGCGATTTAGAGTCCTATAATCAACAAATATTCGTACTCCACCATTTTTCTTTCTGACCACCACTATTGGGGATGCATACGGGCGTTTAGACTCAACAATGATGTTTTGATCTTTCATTCTGTGCAAGCACTCTCGATCATCCTCCAGATCTTTAAGAGGTATGCGCCTGGGTCTGTTAGGCGAATACTGTGCTGAATACTTTTAGCACACCCAACATCCATGTCATCAGTTGAGAAAACATCTTCGTATTCCATTAGGTGCTCTCCTATCGCTTGTTTGTGCTCTACAGGACTATCAGCATCATACAGGTGAAAGTTTAATTTGGTTTCTTTCTCCTCGACTTTGGCAGGGTAGGAGCTAATGGTTTCCACTGGGTAACAATAGGCTACTTCTTTCCAGGCTGGTATTATAACTGGGTATATGGTAATGTTCCGAACAGTAACAACATCCATTCTTGGACATTTTAAACGATAGTACCAGAAAGGAAAGACTATCTCCCAGCCATTCTTTGTAGCCTCTTTTGTATCAGTCTCCAGCAGGAAAAAGCTACCGGTTGCACTTGGTGAAATTTACACATAAACCCACAACGCTCTCACTCCCCCGGCTGGAAGCTCTATGGGATGCCATGGATTTCCCACACACCCTCCAGGAAGATCAGGAGCAAAGGTTTGGCAGATATTTTGAAGCTCTGGAGCAACAGGGAGTGAAGGTAGAGGAGTTCCCTGTTTGGGCTGAAGATACCGTATGAAGGCATCCTCAACGGCTTCCACATTGGAACCCACAATCATAGGAACATACTCGTTGCCCCCAGGTGGAGGGCTCACATAAGCAATGATTTTAAGTGGGGGATCCCCATCAGCTATCACACCAGGAATGAGAAGCTCAACTTATAGACAACCATCCATAAATACAGGATTTTCTCCCACACCATAAATAGGCATAGTGTCCATAGGTTGCAGAGGGAGGTGGTTTAAGTGTTGCTGATAGAAGGGCCTGTATATGATAGTCAGCTGAGAACCAGTGTCAAACAGAGCAGTAGTGGGTATATCATTAACAAACAAATTGAAAGTACATCTGCGGCCTATCCCAGGTAGTTTGGTAAACATTTGTTTTCTAGGTTTTCCCTGTTTTCTTTTGTACATGTCCAGCTTTACTGTGAATTTTCTCTCTCTCAAAACCACTTTTAGGACCGGTGACATTGGGTGATGTGGCAGTAGTCCCTTTATTATTTGAGCAGTCCTTAATTTTTCAACATCCGTAGGAGAGATTACATTTTCAGTGAGCAATCTCCCTAGAAGCACTTCTAGCCTCCTCACACACAGAAACATCCTCTTTATCTGTTTAAAATCAGCAAGCATCTGATCAGGGTCACGGTGCAGTCCATAAGCATCTGTCAAAACATCAATATATTCTTGAGCACTGGTACTCACATGAGTGTCCTTGTAAGCTCTAACTATAATGGATGCTGGTGGTCTTAAACTTTCAATGATGCGCTGTTTTTTCTTTTCCTGTGAGCAGGTCCATTCCTCTATCACTTATTGTGCAAAATCTTTCTACACTTCAAAGCTTTCTTCACCAGCGGGGACAGGGAGCACCCCTGAAAAAGCCTTTAATTTGCGATAAGAATCAGCATGTAAATTCTGAGCAATGACTTCAGTGACTTTTAGCAGCAGGTGCTCAATATTTGTTTCCTGCTTAGGGGCTGTAGCAGTCAACAGAGTTTCTCCTGATGAAGCAGTTGTATTCAACGGTTCACACTTTACAGGCAGGGCTGGTAACTTCCGCCTTACTGGAAATACTACAGCACAACCAATTACTTCAGCCCCCTTTATAGATATGCAAAAGGGCCCTTTAACTGGATTTAAATCCACCTCACTGAGACAGAGATAATGGGTATACAGTTCATAACCCTCATCTTCCTCTCTTTTATCCACAAGAGAGGCAGACTGCAAGGTTTAATTTACTTGTAGCACCTCCTGCAGTCTATGGGTGCTCACAGTGATAGGTACACACGAAATAGCAAATGTCCTTTTAGGTGGCAGTCCCTCTTCCAGGGCCCACTGCCTCACAGCTTCTGTTGATAACAGTGACATGGTTGTTCCTTAATGTCCAGGTCCAAGATATTTATCTCAGCAGTGCCTCCAAATGTAGCACTATTCTTCTCTCTCTCTGTGGCTACTGAGGTATGATGGCACCACCTGTATAGTATTAAGGAGCAGAGTCTTCATAATCTGTGTGATCAGGACAGGATCTTTAACAAGCACAGTGCCTCCACTCAATTGGGGCTTGTGAATAACAAGTGAAATCCCAATTGAGAAATATATCTTCACATAGACAGTAATCCACACAGCATTGTATTTGAAAGTCCATGTATTGAAGAAATAACATTCAGTGAACCATCCAACATAAAGTATTTTCCAAAAAGGAACATGAAATCATTAACAGCCTATGTATCTCTCAGTGAGGTGAAACTGCAGCACTTACAGTCTTTCTCCCTTAGCAAGAATCTACTGTTCTCTCCTCCATAGGTCTTTCTCTCCACTCACTTACCCACAAAACCCCTTGCCATCCTCTGCTCTTCCTGATAACCTCATCCTTGGTGAGAAAGCATAGCAACCATATTGAAAAAGGGCAAACAAACACTGCATAACACGAGTATACACTTAGTAAAAGGGCAAAGAAATGATCACATCACTACACAAGCATGTAGCATCATACTCAAAAAGACTTGAGGCTGCAATTGGTGCCAAAGATGCTTCAAAGTATCGAGCAAAGTCTGTGAATACTTATGTACGTGTGATTGTTTATTTTTAATACATTTTCTTTTGGTAAATATAACCCAAATCAGTGTAAATTATTTGGTCTGTGTGAAACTTATAGTCTACAAGCTATGGTGCCAATCATTGAAAATTCATCAAACCTGCACTATCTAAATGCTCTAAGAATGTTCTCTTTTTGGAGAACGCTTATAAAGTCTTCTATAGATGGTATTACACCCCGGCTAGATTAGCAAGCTTCATTCCAGCCTATCCCCCTCTTTGTTTTCGTGGGTGTTCACAGGAAGGCATGATGGCGCATATTTGGTGGACCTGTCCCAGGGTTTGCAGATTATGGGTCAGAGTATATGCACTACTACGTAATCTTTTTAATACCACCATACCTTTTGAAGCCCTTTTATGGAAACCGATTACAGAACTTCTTCGTCCTGAACGTCAATTAGCAGCACATATTTTCACTGCAACTAAATTGACCATAGCAAGGGCCTGGAAAACTCCGAACCTTAGTTTTGAAGCAGTTAAAAACAGTGTGAATGAAATCATGGTAAACGAGAAACTTACGGCCATTTTGTTGGACACACATGACAAGTTCCTCAGGATATGGCAACCCTGGGTGACTTATAACCGTCCATCAAGATTTGATCTAACGCTCCTTTCCCTATAATGAGCCTCTGTTCCCCCCACCCCAGGGCCCTTCCTTCCCTTCTTTCTACCCCCTTCTTCTCCTACTTTCATTTTCTTTCTCCTTATCCTCATTCAGGCCCTCAGGCCTAATTCTGCAGAGATTGGATATTTAATATAACATACGAATTATCACATGCAGAGGTATGTTCTCCTCTTTGAAGTTATTCAAATTAAGCTGACTTTATTTTTGGTTCCTCATTTATTTATTTATTTTTTTGGATGTAACGTTACATATTGCAACAATATCTTGCTGTGTATTTTTTTTTTTTTAGTTATTCACGTGCGTTTGCAAAGATACTACTTCGTGCTGGTTCTATATAGCTACGCCAGTAAACGCGAGTTGAGGATGTGCCTTGGTATGTCGCCTGGCCTCGGCTTAGAGTAGCCTGAGAACAGGCTTAAATTTTTGATCATTAGCTCTAATGGCCGGTCACCGGCAGCCATGTACCTATTCATTCATGATGTATCCATCACTGTTTTGTACTTTTCTGTTGATATATTTTCAATAAAACCTTTGTACAAGAAAATTGATCAAACCTGATGTACTGATCTCATTTCTTGAGAGATATATATATATATATATATATATATATATATATATATATATATATATATATATATATAATAATAATAATAATAATTCATGCACAAGGAAGGCTGATTGGTGCACAGAGCTCACCAAAAAGTCCCCACCAGACTGAGGACCTATGTGGATGGGCTTTATTCTCTTCTGAGACAAGTCCATGAGATTTCAGTAGCTGGAGGTCAAATGTACCTGCAATCAATTCTGAATGATCTCAGAAGCATCTTAAAACTGAAGTCAAAAGTAGCCTGCTATCTCTCATGGACACAGGCCCCACAGCCTGCATCCATGGCTGGGTATAAAGCTCTCAGCGGTGTGACAACATGGGCTGTGGCATGGACTGTCAAGCAGTGGTGGGAGCTGTAGTTCGGTATACATGATCATGGTGAGGGTGTTGTAGTGTGGAAAATCCAGTCATGATGGGAGTTTGGTGTGGACTATTCATTTCTTGAGACCCTAAACAAGCCAGGACAGTACAAATACCCCACAAATGAACCCTTTTTAGAAAGTAGACAGCCCAAGGTATTTAGTAAAATGCATGGTGAGTTTTTTGAAGTTGTCATTTTTTTTACACAATTCTTTGCAAAATTAAGATTTTTTTTCACATAATTGTCATATTAACAGGTTATTTAGCTCACGCAGCATATGCATACCATAAATTACACCCTAAAACACATTCTGCTAATCCTCCCGAGTATGGTGATACCACATGTGTGAGACTTTTCCACAGCCTGGCCACTTAGAAAGACCCGACATGCAGGGAGCACCGTCAGGGACATACATTTCATATCTAACAACCTATTACACTTTTGTGAGGCACTGTAGTGGCATGGATGAGCACTGATGTGGCATGGATGATCATGAATGAGCCATGGATGGGGATGGGGGAGCATGAATAAGCCATGAATGGGGATGGATAAGCCATGTATGGAGCACGGATGGATGAGCCATGGATGGAGCATGCACGCATGTATGGAGCATGGATGAGCCATGCATGGAGCATGTATGGAGCACGGATGGATGAGCCATGGATAGAGCATGCATGGATGAATGCGACATGGTTGGAGCATGGATGGATGCATGAGACATGGATGGAGCACACATGGATAATGGATGGAGCATGGATAGATAGATGAGACATGGTTGGAGCATGGATGGATGCATGAGACATGGTTGGAGCATGGATGGATGCATGAGACATGGTTGGAGCATGGATGGATGCATGAGACATGGATGGATGCATGAGACATGGATGGAGCACGGATGGATGCATGAGACATGGATGGAGCACAGGTGGATGCATGAGACATGGATGGAGCACAGGTGGATGCATGAGACATGGATAGAGCATGCATGGAGAATGGATGAATTGACGAAACATGGATGGACACGCATGGAGAATGGATGAATTGACGAAACATGGATGGACACGCATGGAGAATGGATGGATGGGTGAGCCATGGATGGATGGATGAGACATGGATGGA